>NC_051183.1:130611990-130680780 GCF_013339695.2 Rhipicephalus sanguineus | reverse complement strand
TCCTTCCCGACATGAAGCCTGTACCAGGCACCGGCGTGGTTGCGTGGTAGAACACTGGGCTCCCACGCAGAGGGCCCAAGTACGAACCCCATTCTATCCTGGATATTCTTTTCTTTTTCTTTTTGTTTTTAATATCGTGCCACAGCGGTTACGGATACCGGCAGCGGTGGCGGCGGACAACTGCGGCGACAAATACAGCCAGTGTTATGACCTCATAGCAGCTTTCGCTGTAAAATTTGGTATGCACCAAAATTAGCGTAGTGGGGCGCGAGGGTATGATGAACATGACTGTGTGTTCATGATATGAATAACGTGAAAATGCGGTCGCGCACGTCATGAAACCTGTTGCCGTAGTGACGCGTGGGTGTGGCACATACCCGTATACCACGGGCCGCGGTATGCGGGTATGCGTCGCAGATCATGCACGGTTTGTATCTTCCCAGGAACGGCGAGAACAACGATTGGTAATTTAAATGCGAGGGCGTCAAGAACACCGGGCATCGGCAGCGTTGACCCGACGAATGCAACGAATAAAAATCAGGATAGCGGCAGAAATCAAACCCAGGCATTCTATGCGGCTCACACGGATTGGTATACCAATAACAGCAATAGATAACAACCATAAAGAAATTCCCAACGATTTGAGGGAGAATATAACAGTTCTGCCTGTTCCAAGGAATGTTCACCCCATTCATAATGTGAGCAGAAGGCAAGCCAGAGCCAAAGCCCTGCTAGAAAAAGCTAAAAATCAGGCTGAAGAATGCTCGTTTGTCGACGCGGCTTTCATGTCCAATAAACGAGCCTTCACAGTAGTGCTTGTGAACGGCGAAGGTGAACTCGTCAACTCGGCTTCCACCTACACCACAGAATCAGAAATTGCTGAGCAAGTAGCCATCGCACTGGCGCTTTTAGACCCAAATAGATCGAGGATCCACAGCGATTCTAGGGCAGCCGTCCGAGCATTTGCCAAAGGAGTTATTTCCAGACAGGCTCTGGCAATTCTCAAGGGAAAGGTAATCAAACCACACACGATCATCTGGTTTCCTGCTCACATGGGAGAAATCAATGGTGCTCCCGCGAACCTCAACGAATCTGCCCACAATGCTGCACGAAGACTTGCCAACCGTGCAGCTACAAGGCAAGAAGATGCTGAGGTTTCAGAATGCAGGGATCACCTCCTCTCTTACAACGAGCTAACAAAGCACTTTTACCTAGGACGCAGGGTCTTCCCCCCTCCGCACAGTAAACTAAATCGAGCACAGGCCATTACACTAAGGCTCTTACAAACAAGAACCTATCCGAACCCGCTCTTAATTACCAAGATTTATCCGGAGTTCTCTACTCCTACAACATGCCAAACATGCCACGAAACAATAGATCTCACTCATATGCTCTGGCGTTGCTCCGCGTTACGCAGCGACAAGGAAAACACTGAAGAGCGGTGGGACGCAGCTCTGCGCAGTCCGACATTAGAGGGACAATTATGGGCAGTCCAACGGGCCCGCGAAGCGGCCGAAAGGCTAGGTCTTTCGGTCCCAACGTGGGAGCGGCCCGCTTCGGGCTAGGAAACTAGCACGACCTATTGGACCTCAATAAAGTTCTTTCATCCATCCATCCATTCTATGCGGCAGTCTAGTCTAGCGAAAAACCACGCAGGCCTTGAAACTGTTTTCGAAAAAGATCATATGCAGGCGTTATGTGGGTGCACCGTCAATTGTGGTTGCAGTGCTGGCTATCTAATTTTATAACACCGCGTTGAACATTATACATGTACTCCTATGATACAGGCTGATCTCCCGTTAACGTCACTTGTGGCTCCAGTGTTGGCTCCGCTTCTATAACAGTCTGTTAGACATTAAATATACACTTTTATGACTGAGCAAGTTATATTCAAGCGTTCATCGACTCTGGAGGAACACGCTAACGAAGGACATTCACATAATCGCAGCGTAGCGTGCACTTAGTTTCGATAAAACTGACGTATGTGCTGTAACGCGAGCGCTGACGTTACGTAAGACAATAAGTTGCCTTTTAAGCGCCAGTGTAGTCGGCGTGCCTGGCAAGCACACGACGTGCGCACATCTTTTCAATTTACAAAAACACGTTGATCCATCTCGTACCGCTTATCAAAGCCGAAAAATGCAACATAGAACTACTCGCTGACTGCTTCGCATCACATCGATTCCCACAAGGCGTGGGATATATATCGAATTTCTTTCTTTCTTTTCCTTTTATTTTTCACGTATCGCGCGGCGCACTACTTTCTGTGACGCCTTTCGATGACTCACGCAAATTTGCTTTCTTCTTTCTGTGGCGTTGTGTTATCAAACGGTTTCTATTTTTACTGCCGCATATCGAAGCGCGATAAATGAAAAAAAAAAATTGGAGTGGCTATACGGATATACATAGCGTTAGCTAAGGTTCAGCTGGGGTGCTATTCTGGACATTGTCAAAATCCGTCATGTTGTCAAATTCCGTCATGTTGCTGATTTGATTGGTCACGCGAGGTCGTTCGCATTGTGGCGCTGCAACGGCGTGACGACACAGAAATCCGCGATGACGTAACGTGACAAAAAATAGTTAATTTTTTTCCGAAGCAACGCATCGCCGTACTCTGTGATGTAGAAATAAAGGTTTCGGTTGAACAACGAAATCGAAATATGGTAGTGAGCTGTGCCTACGGTCAACTTGCGGTTTATCGAAACTACTGCTCGCTTGACGAAGAGCCGCCATGTCTGCAGCACGATTGGACATTACACTGATGGCGCCCATTGCGTCACAGGACCTCACTCTTTGTAGCGTCAATATGACGTTGCGTGACGTTGCATCCTGCCAGATTTGTAGCTTAAAACGTGAGAACGATGAAGTGCCCAAATTTGGCCGCCATATTGTTGTAAATTGAGTTGATCGTTCGATGACTCGCCTCCCATGCGTACGAGTAGATGGCATTCCGTAAGTTACTTTACTAGCATATTTCGGTTAATATTATTATAAAGTGTTGTGCATGAAGCTTGCTTGTAAAAATAAAAGGTTACTGTTTAATTTGGCTTGTTCGAAGTTGCGGGCTGTTCTCGCCGCAAGAGAACGCTAGATTTGCGAAGCAAAATGGCGCTGCTCTTTGTCGTGTAGTGGCAGGAGCTGCATGAAGAAAGAGAATTCCGGTAGTACCGCGATGTTTTTGTGATGACCGATCAATTGTTTCAACTGCGGTGCCGGCTGACGAAGGATATTGTGCGATGGCTGTGCTGGGAGCTTCGCCAGGACCTGGAGAGGCGGCATACGGTCACGAGAACAGCCCTGACCGATGTTGTTTTTGTAGAGCTACAAGTCCTTTGCGCCCTTCGCTTCTTCGCCACCGGCAGTTACGACGACGCGATCGCAAACAACGAGGACGTGGTGACGAGCTAGTCCAGTGTGGGTCTCACCATCCATGCCGTCATGGAAGCGATCGTCGAACGCCTCGGCAATGAGTGTATCGCCCTCCCTGGCAAAATGAAGGCTTTGTCCACATAGATGCAAGATTTGAAGGCTGCGTCGAGGTGGTCGACGACACGTTTGTGTGCATAAAAGGACGACGGCAACAAGTCTCCTTACTTTTGCCGCAAGAGCTTTTACGCCATCAGCGTTATGGTGGTGAGAACAAATTTCATCTTATTCAATCTCGCACATGCCGTTAGTAGAATGCAAAGCAGGAACGTGAAAGATACCTTTTCGCCGCTCCAATATTTTTACGACATTTGCCGTGGCTCCAACTGCAGTAGTATAAAAGAACGCAGTAGTCGCGGTAAACGGAGTTTCTGTCACTATTTAGTTTCGGCAGGGGTGACTTGACACCATAAAAAAATGGTTGATCCCTCCGTCATAGGAATCGGAATAACACGAAAGTAAAGCGTGCCCTACAGTACATTGATATAAGAGAGCTTGCACAACGTATATTGATGCCTAGCAGCTATAGCAACGTTTAACGTGGATGCACGCACTTTGGTGATTGGTGGTACATCTCCATCCCGACGACTGACGTCCATGTTAAATGATTAAATAAACCCTTGTTGTAGCTGTAGTAGTTGTAATCAGAGAACGAGTTGTGATAGCCATAGAGCGTCGCATATTGGACGCAGAACTTGGTCGCCATCCCGCGGCATGTCAAAGTGTGACTGAACACCACGGTTGGACTAGAGGGAAACGCAAAGCGCGTTGTACCGCACCGGTAGCCCGGCCGCGATTTTTGCGCGTGAGCGGGGAACGCGGTGTTACAGCCAGGTGAGGCCGGTGGGCGTTGCAGATATATTTTAAAGACGATAGTCTTTCTTGGGGAACTTAAACGCAGAAATTTTGGTCTGTCTTTCTGTCTGTCTTTCTGTTTGTCGGCACGTCCCTCGATTCAGCCACTCGGCCAAAGTTGAACCACTTGCACAAGGGCCAGCCATCGTGAATGGCTCACTAGGTTCATACTTGTGTACATGGTTGATCAAAAAGCAAACATTACGCATATCTGAGGCGCAACATCACTAGGTAAGTATTAGGTGGTGTGTTCCTTTAATAGAACATACATAGATACGTAATTCTAGAGACCCTAGTTTCTTAAGCTGCGCTAAAAATGCGACTGCGCCGAAACTTGGCTTCCTCCGTGCCCTCTGCGCGAGCTCATTGTTGTGTTTCGGTTTCAGTTCAGTATTGCACTGTACGAGTGCCATGCGGCGCCGCTCTGGCATTCCTGCTTTACCCAGGCGACGTGAATATAAAAGAGTGTGTGGAGAGCACTCGTTGAGTGCGGACGTTTCTTCTGCTTCGGCGCTTCGCGCCAAACCGCGTGTTCGGGCTGGCTGGCGTCCCCGCCGGTCGCATTGGTCACCGCCGGTCTTGCCTGCTGCTGCGCCGGGACTGCCAGCCCGCAACACAGCATTCACGTTTCCCGACGTATTGCCAGATGGCGTTCATATCTCACGCAGCGCATCTTCTATCGTCTTTAGACGACATTTGCAGCGAAGCACGCGATACGCGGCCAATTTTTTGGTTTGTATTAGCGTGATGCTATGAGTGAAGCGAGGCCGACGCTTCTACGGCGCTTGGGCAAAGGTCGCCACCTCGGGGTGTGGTAAGGCATTGACAAAATTCAAGTTCTATTGAAAACGCGCCGAATGAGACGGGCGCGTAAGGCGTTGCAGGTGCTAGTCGCCGAGGCCACGGCAATGACGAATTACTTTACCGTACCGCTCCCAGAGGGCAACCCAACACCGCCGACTGGGAGAGTAGTAGGTATAAAAGGCGCGTTTGTAACGCCTCTAGAGTCTGTGACCGTGGCGCAGTGGATAGCGTGCCCGGCATCTGTTGTTGCGGACCGAGCGGTCGTGGGTTCGATGCCCGTTGACACCACATTTTTTCTTTGCCATCTGATCGTGTAAACTTTTTCGACGTCATTTCCGTGACGGAAATACGTCACTGAAGTCTTGGTGGACCCCGGCATAAAACACTTTCGTGTTAAAATTCATCGAGCTTCATATTTGATCGTGGTACCTGTTAATAAAAGTAATACATGAAGGAAATCAAACGTACTGATTGCGCTCTAATTTCATAAACAGTGATATGCAGACATGCAGTAACTGCCACATATGAAATGAAAGATAAAGCTGTCGAAGCTGCGCTTCGAAAGCAACTCGAGAGAAATAACTGCGTTGGACCACACGGTTACAGTTGTTCTGCATGTAGCTGGTTGTATTGCTGTTGCCAACTTCCATCCAATGCAAACAACACTCTGCAGGTATGTGATAAGTCACAACCTTGCCGATGACTGGCCTCGCACTCGGGGCGCGTGCACGAGCCTTCATGTGGAGGACATCCACCGTGAGCCACGACTTGGGCAGTGGACTCCGTGGCCAGGGTGGTGAATTGGTATGTAGGCGTGAGAATGCTTGTGTGGTGTATTAGTATAGCAAAGACATTCTTCATGGTAACTTTATTGCACGCTGCGTGGTTCTCAACTACTCGAGTCTCTTTGTCCAAATTTCTGCCCCATATGTTATTACTGGCACTATACCTTGGTTGAACACTATGTACTTTAGTGGCACTGGTGTTCCCTTGAATGAAAATTCTCTCATGCACACATGACAAAACAAGGCATACTGAGACCCGAGGCAGGTCACAATAATTCAACTTGCTCTCAGTGTATAATTGCAACTTGTCTTTCTATGTCCATGGGAAAGACTACTAGTGCAATAGAAAGGTCAAGCATGAAACAAGCGTTCATGAAGACCTTGTATGATCCTTTAATGTAAAGTTGTGAAATAATAAATAGTCAGCACGTGGCGATACAGAAATGAAATGCTACGCTCCGAGGCTATTTTATTAAAAAGAATACATAAAATGCAACTGCCATAGATGTTGTACATTCACAAAAAGAATTATGCATAGAATGGTCAACTTGTATGAAAAATAAATTAAAATAAGCAAGCACAGCTAAGTGCCGTATAGCAATAGAATAGGTCAGCTGACATCTCAAAGGTACTTCAGTCATGGTTCATAAAAAGAACTAAAAAAACAACTCAGAAGATTGAAAAATAAACGTGCTGTCAATTTACATTCACGGCCCAAGCACAAACAAAACTAAGGGAAACCAAGCCTTGAGTGTACTGACCGTCTGCAACCACCCGTTGCACATCAGTCCCATGCAACCAAGGAAAGCACAACACCCTTACCACCAAACAAGACGCGCCTTCTGTCACTCCCCTCAGCTGGTCTATGAAAGAAGTTAGGGGTTGCAGTTCAACATCTTTGTTGTCATTGCCCCTGACGAAGGAATTGAGTTGATTCCAACCGCCTGGCAGTAAACCCGTTTTGTCGTTGGAGCCCTTCAAAAGTCGTAATGAGGTAACCTAACCAGACAAGCAATTCTGTCAATATGTCTAGCTGCAAGAAAAAAGGAAAGAAGTGCTTATCAGTGACATGATGTATTCGAATAAGTTAAAAGAAGTAAGAAAGGAATAGTACATATTCAAGTATACATTCATAGTATGCTAATTGGAACACTGTCCTCCGCAGGCGATAGTGCATACCCGCTGCAACCTTGGATGCTTAACGCCATCCCTGGAGCACATTGTGCAGGATCCCCTGCTGCCCGATACAACTGTACCCACTCGTCACTGCCGTGTGTCGTATAACCGCGCACTGGAGTCCTCAAGGCCCGCTTTTGATGCCTGCAGAGGTACAGAGCACTGTACTATGGCCCACTCTTCAGGTCGAGGATCGTTGCAGTTTGCGTGGTGCTTCACAACCTCGGTGTTCTGCAGCAGCTGTCTGAGCTAGACGACATACCTTGCACTGAAGGAACTCGAATGAGAAGATGCGGACCTTTACAACAATAGCCACGATACGGCTACAGTAGGCATCCAGCAGGCGGGTAGGCAAGGGCGGGATCACGCTGTGCAGTGGTTCACACCTGGGCACCACTGGATGTGATGGGGTTTACTTTCCTGCGAGATGTGCACAGAAACATGAAACACAAGAAGCTCTTGTTTTTTCTCATGACACAGTAACCACTTGCAGTTTGTGCGATCCTATACCTATCTCCTGTACTTGTGGCCTTGCAGGAATTGTATTCTGACAAATGCTTCATTGTGTTGGTTCATTGAGAGTGTAGTAATTATACCAAGCAGTTAGGCAAAAGCGCGTTCGGATTCTACAGCGAATCATAGCAGTAGTAGTTTGTTGAGACCATAGTAACTCTGGAAACAGCCTGTGTTATTTCGCAGCAGCGCAAGCAACCTTGAATGCCATTCTAGAGCATTGTTTTCAGCACTTGGTTGACAATGCGAACCCAGTGATAGACATTTCACATCATGTGATGACTGTACGAACCTGGCAGGTGCTGTACAAACGCGCTATTCATGTAGTAGCCACTCGTACATGGAAGAGCACAAGCTTGCTCCGGTTGGTAATCTATGTAAACACGTATAGTGCACAAAACGAACCAGTACCGAAATAAGCGACGCGGACACAGCGCTGTGTTGCTCCTGTGCTGGTTTCTCTTGCGCACAGTGGAGGTTTACACGCAAGAGCAATAAGTGATATTTCAGAATGTATTGTGAGGCAATTCACCATCTTTTCTAATGATTTTCCAACTGCTTTGCAGAAATCGTTTTATTAAGCAACCATATTATGGTTTGTCTTTGCAATAATAAAAAGCACACAAGTTGTCTCATTGTTTACATCATTGTCTCATCATTCACTGCTGCCAACAACAACAATGGATGTCTCTAATATTGTGCCAGCGAGTTTTGAAACTAAGACATTTAGAAAAAAACAGATCTCGTGCACAGTTTGTGCACTTCTTAATGCTGCCAATCTAATGTAACATCAACTGCGTGAGTACTACAATTCCTCTCTTTATCTGTGGCCATTATGCACTTCTTATCCGTATGTTGTAAGCAACGCAGAAGTACCTTCCATAGTTAACACCTTTGGGGAGGCATCACTTCTGCGGCATGAGATTCGCCTAGACCATATCATTCAGATTCAATTGATCGTGTATAACGTGATGTCCTCGTACTTTACTCTTATTGCTTCTGCTTCTGTATATTTACATGATTGTAACTTTGATTTACAGTAGTCCTTACGTATCCTTAGCAAAACATATAGCACCATCTTAATGATCACGACAGGTCAGGACATACTTCGAGCATCGGAGACGTTATAAATAGCACAACTGGCTGTTGGGCTAGTTGGTACATTACTTCGGATAAACAAGACACTGAACCGCCACTACAACAAGAAAGACAGAAGAAACAGAAGGGGCGTTATTAATATCTGCAATGCAGTGCAGCTCCTTATCTCTATACTATCGGCAGCGCTTCTGGACGCTGCGGGCCTTGGGAACGAAGGGCCGCCGAAGCTCAACACAGAGTCGACGCGCATAATTGTAACGATGCGGGCGTTGTCCACCGAAACGTGCATCGCCAAATCAAACGGTTCTCCGCCTGTAGTCCTGCAATAAGCATGTGCATAGCTGAAACGTAAACACCACCCAAGTGAAACGCAAGCTTACCTGTTTGCGCTGCGGTTTCGCGCTGCCGCCACCTTACTTCGCCATAGACGCTGTCACTCCGGCGGCGGCCTGCTGCTGGGGCCCAGACAGTTCAGGCGCTCTGTCAGCGTCTGTCACAGCTCCCGTCGTACTTCCGGCAGTAAGTCGCAAGCCACTCCTCCCATACGGGGACGATCGGTTAAAAAAAATCCAACATCGCGGCCCACTGTTCGGCGATCTGCCGACATAACCACACAACACCTACACAAAATAACCAGAGAAATAACGATTGCGGCAATGTCGACGCTGGCTGGCTGGCTCGCTTATTGGCTAGAAAAGTCACTATGACTTCGTCGCTCATCTCCAAAAATTGCGGTAAATTGCAGACGGTATCGTCTGCTTCACAACTTTAAAACTAAACGCATCACGTTTCATTTATTTTTCTGTAGTTGCATTTACAATGAATAAAGAAGATGTTACTTGCTTGCACGTTTCTTTGTATTTTATGTCCCCTTCACGTCACGTTTCGCAAGCATTTCATGCGTCTGCGTCATCATTGTATACACGTCACGCCTACGTCAAGTCAGAATAGCACCCCTGATCATTCTTAGCTGCCTTGGTTGTCAAGCTTCTGCGCTTTTCTGTGCCGCTTTGCAGCATTTGCGCTCTACTTTTCCATGGCTATACCACACTGGCAAACGCCAGCCAAACGGTCTGACAAATGGCTTACCTTCCTGTCCTCCTCGCCACTATATGTATAGCGCCACTGATATGTCTGCGTATGCGCGGAAAATTACGGGGCTGATGTACTCCAGCGTAACGTCGACGCGCGCGCACGCTCGGGACAGCAACGCTACGCGAACAAAGGCGCAGCAGTTATAGTCCGACGCGCGGCGCGATCGACGCGTCCTCGTCCGTCAGTGCACCCCGGCTGCAGCCGGTGCGACATGCGACATGCTACGTGCCGCGCCGGTGACGTTACCCAGACTGCACTGCGTCTGCGTCTCTTCATGAAGAAGGGACGCCGAGTGCGCTCAAATGCGCATGTTTCATGTTGATGCAGTGCGTCGCGCAAGTGGGTGTATAGAGTGATCCGTTTTCGCGTCAACGTAACGCGATGAACCTCCCGCCGCCGCGGGCTGACGCGAACGCACGTCGGAGTATAACAGAGCCTATAGAGGCATTATCAAGCGACTCCTACGCAGCGTGACGGCCACTGCACAAAGAAGACGCACACCTGGGCGCCCGCCAGTGCCAATGCGTCTGCCACGGCTATGACGTCACTCCTCTGGAATGCGCAGACCAGCCAGGCGCGCGCGGCGGCGGCAGCTCCGGTGCGACAGCTGTGAACCGTGTGACGTCACTGCTCCGCGCGCATGCGCAGCACGGTTCTCAGACTGCCACGCGGAAATGCTCCGTGTCGGCCAGTGTATCTAACGCTACAAAAAGCGATACGCGCCTTACGCGGGGGCCAGCCCAGCCGCAGCAGCTACAGAAAACAAAGATGCAGAGGCGACAGAGCAGAGAATGCGAGACGCAGTTGACGTTCAGGAAAGAAGCATTGCAACTGCGTCAGGCACAGCTGCATGACAGCAAGCGCATGTTATGGGACGCGGATGCACACCTCTGCTTACTGGGCCCTCTCGACAACAGGTGCCGCGCAGGCACATAGCGTGCCGATGCAATTTGGCACGCGCTCAAATGTTCCATATACCTTTGATTGAGTGTGTACAGAGTTGTCTGAAAGCCGAGCCTTCCGCAAGGGGAAGGTGGGCGTATAACCGTCGAGAGCTCACACCTCACATCGGCTCCGCCAATTTTCGGTCATCGTGCCAGTCCTTTTGTCCCTATCCGGATAATTTCTTCACGGGCGGCTGGAGAACATTGTATCGATTTCTTAGACACCCACTTTATCGCACCGCTCGCCCGGGGTGCCCCTGGAGAACTTTCGAAAGCCTTCGACCACACCGTGCACCGACCTAGGCCTGTTTGGCTTACCTCGAGTCCGGCCGCCCGCACACCAGCTGACCGACGCAGTGACCGCCCGGCCGCCCGCCGTTGCCTCGTCGCCCATCTCCTAGCTGTCCACCGCTATGAAGTACAATGTCGAAGGACAGGAAGTGTCCCCCGAGGAACTCTCGGGCGAATCCTAGAAGTCGCCAGGCCTCTGCGCCCAAGAGTAACGCCGAGCAGCCTTGCGCCTTGCCACCGCCGCAGCTAAGCGCACCACCACGCCGGCTTCCCTGCCGTCATCGTCGCCGCCGTCGAAACGGGTAAATGCCTAGCCTGCGCAGCACCACCGCCACGCTCCGCTCCCTCGTTTCCAGGCCGACACGGAGAAGATCTCAACCACACACGTGGTTGTATGCTATATTACCATATTGGTAAGATATATGTAGGGCTCCGAGTCTTCGGAGCTTATTTTTCTTGAAATTCGGAGGCTGCTTTTCGGGGTTTACGTTTTGGGAGTGAATTCGGCGTTTATCGGAGTTTATTGCACGTAAGTTTCCAATTCTCCGAAATTCGGTGTTTAATATTGCGTTATAAGTTGTTTCAATGTGTTCTTATGTATTTTATTTACATTGAAATAGCGCTGCACTGTTGGTGATAATCCTGGTTCTCCTTCATTTCATTTTTTTCTCACTTCCCGATAATTTACCCTGTTAAATGGGCTGTTGATGTGCACTGCTGTAAAGTCGCCAAAGTGTATTCTTCGTGTGGCGGGAGCTAGTCAAACTGCATTTCACCTTTTTGCCCCAGCCTCCCTCATCTTGTTGAAAAATGTTACATGTTGTATATAATATTTTCAATACTCCGAAATCATAGGCGACATGATATCTCAACATAAAAACCTGCCAACATGTGAAATGTATTTTAGATGCCTAGAAGGTTTGAACACACAAACACTTATACATATAAGCAGAAATACGTGAATACAAAATACCAACGTTTATTTGTATTACAACCTTAAAGCTTGTTGTAATAGATGCAAGGATAATTTTAGAGGTTGCTACCGTTGATGAAGGTGCGCTCCTTTTGACTGACGACTCTCAGCTTTGAGAATGCCCTTTGAACTTTGAAAAGGCTCTTCTAAATGGGAGTTTATTGGATAAATCTGAACTGTAAAAAAATTTCACCACCGAGTGTTTATCAGTTTTTTTCGGATTTATCGGAAAACACGGAGCCTATTTATATGCTATATCGTTTTGCTGATTATAACCTGTGCCGAACCCTGTGCCATCCATCAGGTTGATCAACACACTGTCGGACATATGCGAATAAATATGATCCCTAGTATACATAGAGTAACCACGCTTTCCCGTTTCGTTGTATTGCGACCAGCAGTTTTCAATGCAGTGCGATAAGTTGGGTCTCCGACCCTACGTCTGTCCTTTGAGGGGTGCTAATGCTTTTCCATTGGAAATATTTGCTCATTTGCTAATGCAATAATAATTGTTGAGCTTTAACGGGCCAAAACCACGATATGATTGTGAGAGATGCTGTACTGAAGGGCTGCGGAAATTTATTCGATTTGGGATTATATAACGTGCACCTAAATCTAGGTGCA
This sequence comes from Rhipicephalus sanguineus, assembly GCF_013339695.2. NCBI lineage: Eukaryota > Metazoa > Arthropoda > Arachnida > Ixodida > Ixodidae > Rhipicephalus > Rhipicephalus sanguineus. Next base: position 130,668,196 of record NC_051183.1, on the reverse strand, counting down.
CGGGCCTCAATATTTCACCTCCATCGAAAATGCGGCCGCCGCGGCCGGGATTCGATCCCGCGACCTGCGGTCAGCAGTCGAGCACCATAACCACTCGTCTTCAGGCATCGTTTTCGGGACGTCCCGTTTATAGAGCGACGAGTAAATTGACGCGGCTGCGTAACTCCTTCCAATATTCGTAGTGAGCGCACGACGTCATCCAGCGTCACAAAACGAGCACAATTTTTTGAGCTACAGAAAATACGTGCTTTTAGCGCTCTATTGAAGCGTATGCACAAAAATGTATGTATATGCCGCGTTTTATACTTCAGGGGCAACGCTGTGGAAGCTATGCAAGAAGTTAGGACATTAATATGCCTAAGTACACACATATCGCGCTTGGATTTCATCGTTTGCAAACGCGGAGTCCGCCATTGACTCCGGCAGCGCCTCGCCTGAACTAACCGCGGAGGCCACGATACGAGAAAGAGAGACACGTGAAGCGATCCAGAACAACCTATTGACAACCATATAAAAAATGGGTTTGTTTATTTCTCACGCACAAAGCACCTTCATTTATTACTGAGCCTAAAAACGAAAAAAAAATCACATTACGGGTCGCAAAATCAGCGCACTATTTCTTGGTGCAAGCGCACATACTGCAGCAAGTCTCGCTAGCTTCCATAGCCTTGTACCTGATGTACGAAATGGAACATAGTGCGAGACAACCATACCCCTACCGCCGAAAAAAGCAGCGAGGAGGAAGACACTGCCCACGAATCAACGTACTTACGTTTTAAAGAATACCTAGAGAGCCCACCAACAAAGATTTCGTGGGCTCTGATGTTCAGCCTCGTTGTGATAAGCTTTCGCTCTGAAGTCTCAGATTGCTACGGTTGAAGTTACCGAAAGAAAATGCTGTCGTGGTGGAGGGGCTGTCTTAGACGTAGTACCTCACATGCATACACGCCAACGTCCGCTGGCTCGCTGGCCACAGGTTTTCGCAAATGAGATTGCTTCTATGTTCCCACAAGAACAGCAGGGGTGACCCATCAATTTCTACAGCCAAGCTGTTTATACTTTGGACGCGGCAAATTTTGGAGGTCCGTGAGTGCGTGAATGGGCAGAAACTATAATGGAGAAGCAATGCTAACACACGCTACCTCCAAGGGTCTCGGTGCTCGCACTAGTTTCGCTTCATGTTTTGTCAGCCTGTGTACATAGGGATGATACCCGGCGCAGCATGAATGGCCATGCCTAATATCTTTTAGGTGTTCTTAATATCCAACTTGAAAAGCAAATTTTAAAGCACGCATCTCTTAAAAGTTGTGATAGAGGAATGAAGAGTTACAACAGAAGACACCTCGATAGATTCCAGTTCGTCATAAAGATCGGGTCCGAACGTTTCAGCTTCTCTGGTCAACAGTTTTAAAAGGTGTGATTGGACAGTATTTTTAAAACTTTTAAACAATTAGCGATTGATCGTTCTCTACCATAGCCATTTCCTGATGAATCCTTATCGATGAGAGTATTTTCGTCGATTATCCGAAATTTTAGCCAGGAACATTCAAGAAAGGTGATAGAGTCTTTACTCAAATATAGTTTATGTAGTTCCACTTCGAACACAAAACGAAAAGAGGCAGGACACTATTCATTTGTATGGAAAGTGTGACAAAGATGAATTACCATGAGTCCGTAAAGCTATGATAAATGATATTCATATCAACTACTAAATGTCATTGGTTCTGGTGAACAGTCAAGCGATAAAGAACACATGATGTGAAACCCAACAAGACAAATTTTTTGAAGATGACAGAAACTTCAGGAGAAAAACAATCCTCGAACAAGGACTGCTGCTGGAATGTAGTAGAACGACGCATGCCGCTATGAAACGGCGCCTATTGATTGCATACAAAAATGTTCCCAGCCAGGGTTCAAAACTAACACCACCAAGAATATGTATATTCTTTTATACATCTATTTCCTTATGGCGGTTATCGTCCAACTTGACACAGGCATGGATAGAGAGTTTTCTACTTGAGTCGACATAGAAAAGCTGGCGCATTTCAAATTCCTCTCTAGGTCCAGATGTAAAGCTGACATGCAGTTGTGACGCAGCAGAAAAATTCATAATTTCCCCCAGTTTAATGCCAAACACGCGTTTCTGTGGTGGCGGGATGCGGCTGTTGTGGGGCCGTTCCAGACACTGACGAACAGTGGAAATATGAGAGATGGTGGTGATGTCACATCATGATGATGTCACACAAAAACAGCGTTTTAAATAAGGCCGCCACCAACAATAAAAATCTTCCTTCACACATCACTTAGACAACGCCAAAGAATATTTCGCCTAGATTCATTCATTTATTCATTAATTCATTGCTATGACTACCAGTGTTTCTTTTGATAGAACCTTGCCCTTGATTCGTGCCATAGCAATTAGTGACATAGGAACCCGAAGAAGACATTTATGCAGGAATATTTTGAATCAGTTGCATTGTCTTGTAAATGATTCAATAAAGGATGGAACGAAAACTTCATTTCTGTTCTTGCAGTAATTCATGTTGTGTAGGTTACAAGCAGGGTGTCGGAACGAAATGTTTTTCGTTTCGGTTTTAGTTTCGTTCCACCGCAAAAAGTTTCGTTCCGTTTCTGTTCCGGAACGAAAAAAAAATGTTCCGTAACGGTTCGTAACGGTATTTTTATGGAAAAATTTGAAGTTAAGGTAATCATTGGGAACATTGGATTTGTGATGTAGTTACTTGCCCTGCTCTTCGGAAAGTGGGACAAGGGTAAAATACGTTCTTCAGAGGAGCGGAAGTAGCTGTACCACGAATTTTTACGACCTAGCACAAACCAGTATTAACTTCAAAGTCATAGTATTTATTTTCTCAAAAGACAAATACGAATTTTTCAGTGGGCTCAATGCTTTGTGTCAAGGGATCGATCTCAGAAGCAGCACGTCATTGAGTGTACTCTCTGATGTGCGAGACCACTGTTCTGATAAAGAGATCGCCAGGCGTGCGCGACACACGCAGCACAGTCACAGCGAAAGCTGGAAGAGCGGACTTTGTAGAGCCCGCTGGAGAGTCTCTTGGGGAAATAATACAAGTACACATGCAAGGTACCCACTACGCCATAAATCATCCCAATTCTTCTGAAGTAGAGAAGTTCCCACTATGCCATTTTTCGTCATTCTTCGGAGTCTCGTGGTACACGCTACACATATGTAAGGCATTATGTGCACATTGCGCTGTGACTGATGATGATAAAGAATTATGGCTGAGCACTTTGCAGTGTGTGGGAAGCAGTGTGGCGAATGGGCGCCTCCGTTCCATTTCAGTTCCATCGCGGGGAATTAGAACTTGCCGCGATTCCATTCCTTTCAATTCCTCGGAATGAAAAAACTTAGCGCATTCGGACTCTGGGAATGGCCGGGCAGTTCAATTCCATCAATGTAATTCCTCCACGTAAGAAATGCATCTTGATAGTTTTATCGAGTTAAGAATGAACGCCCCATAAAGCTGATGTCATCAGGTGCATTAAGAACTGTAAGAGTACGCAGAACAGGTTGCCAAGATCGAGGGATAATAGCTTGGTTACATATCTCGTGCAGTAGAACAACCTCACTAATTCCCATAGGGCCAGTTCTCCCATCGGGCCGCTACCTATAGTATTTGCATGGTCAGCATGTTTGAACGAATGGTGGTGTTGTAATATTGTTTATGCTTAAATGTGTTAACCCTTTCGGCCCTGGTGTCGTCAATTGACGACACCGCACAAAAGTTCCCCTAGCACTTTGAAAATGAAAGCGAAACTGCTCATTCTTGGGGAAATACTTCTTCAATCATCCCCGCTGTGAATGACACCAAAGTTGCGACATATTTGCGGAGCTGGGAGCCACAAAGAAGAAAAAGCTTGACCGAAGTCATGGGTGACGCCGAGGCGGGTCAGGTGAGGCGGCTAAGCGCCGTTTTCGGGATGTCGTACAGAAGCTGTTTCAAGTAGTATCACACTGAAAAATGAGACGCGGTTTACATTTTGTGTACTCTAGTGAGTAGCAGAACTAAAGAAGCCAATTTCCTATTTTCACGGCCACTGAGCCCTAATGACCTAATTTGATTCCATGCTAATTAATCCATAAATACTTGCATTACTGGCTCAATTTTTCATTTTTGGTCTTCTGAGGTCCTAACTATCAGGAAAACACGCACAAAAAATGTCTCCGGCCAAAATAAAAAATCCAGGGCTGAAAGGGTTAATGCTAAAATGACGCCGTAGCCTATGTTTATGCTGACAAAAGTAGTATTCAAGAAAGCTAAGCAGTTCTGCGACGCGTCTGGAGCGGTTGTGAATATGGCGAAAAATAAGATTTAGTTCATGAGGAATAAGACCCTCTAGATCTGCTGGTATTAGTTGGAACAGTGCACCGCTCGGGCACCTTGTGCCTTTGTATTGAATACGGAACACTGGGCCGCACTGGTCGTCAGCACTCACGCTTGTCAAGCGCTCGTCGCAAGCATAGAAGCACTAGCGTGGCACTGTTGTGGAAGACCCGATTGCCACGCAGAGGGCGCGGGTTGAAATGCCATCCGATCCTAGAAATTTGTTTCTCATTTATTTTTTTAAATCACGCGTTAGCGGTCATGGACACCGGCGGCGGTGGACAACTATGGCGCCAAAATCAGCTATTGTGATCTCATAACAGCTTTCGCTGTAACTTCGGCGCCGACAATGCCCTCTCTACGCTGGCCTGCGTGACATGCGCGCAAAAATCCACTTGCGTTAACCCTTTCAGCCCTGGCGTCGTCAATTGACGACACCGCACAAAGTTCCCCTAGCACCTCGGGAACGAAACCAAAACTGCTCATTCTTTGGGAAATACTTCTTCGATGATCCCCACTGTGAGTTACACCAAAGTTGCGACATGTTTGAGGAGCTGCGAGCCACAAAGAAGAAGCTTGACCGGAGTCATGGGTGACGCCGAGACGGGTCAGCAGAGGCGGGTAAGCGCCGTTTTCGGGACATCGTACAGAAGCTGTTTCAAGGAGTATCACTCTAAAAAATGAGGCGTAGTTCACTTTTTGTGTATCCTAGTGAGTAGCAGAAATAAAGAAGCAATTTTCTATATTCACAACCACTGAGCCCTGATGACCTAATTTGATTCCATGCTAATTAATCCATAAATACCTGCACCACTCGCTCGATTTTTCGTTTCCGGCCTTCTGAGGTCCTAACTATTAGGAAAACACGCACAAAAAATGTCTCCGGCCAAACTAAAAAATCCAGGGCTGAAAGGGTTAATATAAACATCTCTGGTTGCCACTGTTTTCGTTTTTCGCACAATTTCAACATATATTTGCTTTGGAATTCCTGCCTGAGGTACGCGCTAATACCGTACCCTAAGATATGCTCAGTCTGCACGAGCTCAGTTGCTCCGGATTGCGAAGTTTTCTCGTGAACCGAAAAACGATTGAAAAAATTTCGTTTTCACTCCGGAACGAAATAATACATAAAGTTTCGGTTACGTTTTCGTTGCGGTCCAAAATATCGTTTTTTTTTTAGTTTTTCGTTTCCGGTTTTCGTTCCGTTCCGACACCCTGGTTACAAGCAAGGCTATTCGTATAGGTAACAAAAGCTCTGAATTTCAACCAGGTCGAGCATGGAGGTTTCCAATATTGACCTTAACTAGCTGTAACCTTTGTTAATGCTCCATGTGGTTCCCAATAGCAACTCACTGTACTCGGGGACAACTTTCTGTCGCAATGAAGGAAAAGGTACAGAGCCACAATGCACGTATCCTACCGCTTATGAATGTAGTCCCACAATTGCGTCCGTATTTTCTGCATCAGATATATAAAATAATCCTTCATTTTCTCCATGTAGCTTTTTGAGACGGAACGCAGCGCACAGAGGCGAGATATTGCCACGTGCGTTGCTTATTATCACCTTTGCTGTATCCGGTTTGCGCCCACAAAGACTGTCCGCAACGCTGAGCGCAAACCGCGCCTCATTGTTCGAGAAGCTTCACGATGATTGTAGACCGTTTTGATAAGATTGCGCGCGAGACGCGAACATTCGAGTTTATTCTAGAGCTTGCACGACAACCAGTGATAATGCTGGAATATTCGACGGCACATGTATAAATGACCGACGCGCTTCACCGCAAGTCAGTTGGTCGACGGTCGACGCTTTGTTCGCCGCTACCAGTGCATACCGTGCGTATTGCTGTAAATTAACTTTCCGTTTCCCGGCCACAAGTTCGGCCAAATAAACAGTTTCATCAGCAAGTCTGGAGTGAGCCCAGACCCGCGGAAAACAGCTGCCATCGCCGACTTGGCGCCACCCACCGACAAGAAGGCCGTGCGCCGATTGCTCGGCTTAAGCACCTATTACAGACGCTTCGTCAAAAACTTTTCACGGATCGCCGAACCACTGACGCTTCTCACGAAGACTAACGTGGAATTCAGGTGGCAAACGGCGCAAGTGCAAGCATTTCAACAACCTAAACGACGCCTGCAGACGCCACCCATACTTGCGCATTTCGACGATTGCACCGATACGGAAATACACACCGATGCAAGCAGCCTTGTGCAAAAGACTGACGGGCTTGAAAGTGTCATCGGTTATGCTAGGCGGTCACTATCCAAGGCAGAAGCAAAGTATTCCACATCAAAAAAGGAATGCCTTGCCATCCTCTGGGCTACGTCAAAGTTTCGCCAGTACCTCTATGGCAGGTCCTTCAAAGTTGTAGTGACCATCACGCCTTATGTTGGCTAGCAAACTTGAAGGACCCTTCAGGTCGTCTCGCAGGATGGACTCTGAGGCTTCAAGAATTCGACATTACCATTGTACAAGTCCGGACGAAAACACTCTGATGCCGACTGCCTGTCTCGTGCCCCCGTCGACGCGCCGCCGCAAGACGGCGACGATGACTGCTTGATCGGAACTATAAGTGCCGACGACTTCGCCGAAAGGCAACGAGCCGACGCGGAATTGGGGGCCTTATGGAGTACCTCGAGTGCAAGACCACCGTTGTTCCGAAGGTATTCAAGCGAGGACTGCCGTCGTTTTTCTTACGGAACGGCGTTCTCCTGGAAGAACTTTTCGCCACTTCGAACAGAATACGTTCTTGCCGTGCCCTCATCATTGCGACCAGAAGTCCTTCAGGCCCTGCACGACGACCCGACGGCTGGACACCTCGGTGTTTCACGCATGCTCGCCAGAATACAGGAAAAATACTTCTGGCCACGCCTTGCTGCCGACGTCGCCCACTACGTTAAGACTTGCCGAGATTGCCAGCGACTGAAGACACCGCCGACTAGGCCAGCGGGACTTCTGCAGCCAATCGAACCACCTCACCGGCCGTTCCAGCAAATCGGGATGGACCTACTGGGGCCGTTCCCGACGTCGATTCCGGCAACAAGTGGATCGTCGTAGCAACTGACTACCTCACCCGCTACGCTGAGACAAAGGCCTCGCCCAAAGGTAGTGCCGTAGAGGTAGCCAAGTTCTTCGTGGAGAACATCGTCTTGCGTCATGGCGCCCCAGAGGTCCTCATCACAGAGAGAGGTACCGTGTTTACTGCGGACCTAACTCAGGCGATCTTCAAATACAGCAAGACGAGCCACCGCCGCACCACCGCCTACCACCAGCAGACCAATGGCCTCACCGAGCGTCTAAATAAGACACTCGCCGACATACTGGCCACGTACGTACGTCGACGTTGAGCACAAGACGTGGGATGCCCTCCTTCCGTACGTGACCTTCGCTTACAACACGGCCGTCCAAGAAACGACGCAGATGACGCCGTACAAGTTGGTCTACGGAAGAAGCCCGGCGACGACGCTGGACGCCATGCTACCCAACGTCACCGACGAAGAAAATCTTGACGCCGCCGCTTACTTACAGCGTGCCGAAGAAGCTCGACAGCTCGCCCACCTACGCATCAAGACCCATCAGCACACCGGCAGCCGTCGCTACAATCTTCGACGACGCTTCGTGGAGTACCAGCCCGGCGACCGTGTCTGGGTGTGGACGCCAAAACGACGACGCGGAGAAAGCGAGAAGCTTCTTCGACGATACTTCGGACCGTACAGTGTACTTCGACGCCTCGGCGCACTGGACTACGAGGTTGTTCCTGACGGCATTACGAGCTCTCAGCGGCGCCGTGCGCGACCTGAAGTCGTCCATGTCGTGCGCCTCAAGCCATATTACGCGCGTTAGTGAATCTGAGGACTCTACTTTTGCTTTAGTGTTGTACTTTCTTGCTTGCGCTTATTTTTTATTGTATTATCTTGCTTGTACTTATTGTTTATTGTATTTTCTTCCTTAACTGTTGTTATTCATTGTTGCATGCATTGGCCACCCGTGTTTTGTTTTAAGCATCGGGACGATGCTTTTCAGAGGGGGGCATTGCCATGTGCGTTGCTTATTATCACCTTTGCTGTATCCGGTTTTCGGCCACAGACTGTCAGCAACGCTCAGCGCGAACCGCGCCTCATTGTTCCGAGAAGCTTCACGACTATTGTAGATCGTTTTGTTAAGATTGAGCGCGAGACGCGAACACTTGAGTTTATTCTAGAGCTTGTACGACAACCAGTGCTAATGCTGGAATATTCGACGGCGCATATATAAATAACCGACGCGCTTCACCGCAACTAAGTTGATCGACGGTCGACGCTCTGTTCGCCGCTATCAGTGCATACCGTGTGTATTGCTGTAAATTAACTTTCCGTTTCCCGGCCACAAGTTCAGCCAAATAAACAGTTTCATCTTGAAAACGCCGACTGCTGTCTACGTAGACGTCACGACCACGTGACAATATTTGTATTTCTTTTACTGTATACGCTGTCACTTCGCGTTTTTGCGTGCTTGAAAAACTCGCGCCTTTTACCCGTACCTTAGACGCTAACCAGCGTTTGCGTCGAAATGCAACGCTGGCCATCACTTTCCACGGCGTTACGAGACGCGCGCCAGACCGGACTACTTCGCGTAGCAGTACAGGTGCAGACGCTCGGCCCCCGTAGGTTTCCCTTCATTGCCACAGAAAGTTGTCCCCGAGTATATGTACACTCGTCCTTGCTTTCGGGATGCCAAGCTGTTCTCCCATAACATCATGATAAACAAATAAAAAAAGTTAAGAGAGGACACTTCGCGAAATTTGGCTCAGGAAGTACGTCACGTCTACATAACGAACTAGTGCTCTCACGAAACACCAGAGGACGCAAGCGCGAAAAAAAAATTCTCATCAATCCAACAGACTTGTTTTTACAAAAAAAAGTTATATGCCCAAATTTGGCATGTTCTTTATACATAAAACCATTTATTCAACACACCATGCGTGGTTTTTTTTCTTCAGCCGTACTGTCATAAACACCATTTACGATTCGCGTACCAGCCATATACCGCCATACCAGTGACAAGCCCATGCATTTCAGCGGGAAGGTTTCGTTTACGTCGGCTGCGTTGCTGTTTTCGTGTGTGAGACAAAAGTTGCGGACGTTTTCAAGCGAAGCTTGTAGAATGACATGTTGTTGGGCCAGTTGGGTCATTTATTCAGAAAAGGTTACAACTGCACGAATAAGACGCCATGTAGGAAACATAGAAGCACGCACACGCGCGTTGCGCTTGGTGTGTGTGCGTGTTTCTATGTTTCTTGCGTGGCGTCTTATTCGCGCAGTTGTGACCTTTTTCTGTAGCTTGTAAGGACGGCGAGGTTAGCTAAAAAGCAGTTTCCGGCTCTATGCAGCGGCTAGAGGGGAACATTGTGCAGCGTATGGAGTATAGCAAAGGGGGGCACGGCGTCAAGCCGAGACGACGCGCACTGCTTCCGCCACCGACGCGAGCGCCTGCGCGCTGTGCTCGATGCGAAGCATTGAGGAGCGCTGGGCCTGGCATGCTTCACGACGCGTTTACCCAAGCCTCGGACCACGAATAAATCCTAGTGTGCCGGAAACAAGTCTGGACCAGCCAAGTGACCAGCGTCTTCGCTTCTCCGCTAGCCTTGTGCCACATGTACAAGCTGCCCACAATGTTTTTTGACGTTTCGTATACATTTTTACCGCGCTAATTCGAACTCCTATTTTTACTGCTTATACTGCGTACGCACAAAGGGTCCTAAAGTTCCCAGGCAATTGCATTACATGGGATAGCGGCGTGGAATCTTTTGAACACCTTTGTGCGTGGTCTTAACATCTACGTTTGTAAGTCCGAGTTTTAAAAGTCAGATATGAGTCAGTGGTTTTGTGTGGCGCATCGATTCGCTAATCATGAAAAGGTGTTTCTTGGTACATTCATGCTGTGCACATATCTGTTTCGCAATTTCACAGCGAAGCATGCGCTTACAGACACTTTCATACAGCGCTGATGCCATGCCGTCCGGTGGTGTAAACTAGAGCAGATACTGCTGTGTGTCGTGGTGCTTGAACAATGGCAGAACCCACAAGAAGCAATGAACGAGTTCTTCCGCATACCACGCCTTGCCTTGGAATAAAAACATTGTGGATATTCTGCTTCTTTGATTGATATATAGAGTGACCGCGTGTTCCAAAAAAAAAAGCGCGACGAATAAAGCCGTAGTGAATTATGATTACCTGCATCTCTTTCTCTTATAACTTAATCGAAATAAAAATTACATCGCGACCTCAATTCGCACGGACCATTGAACTAGACAAAATAGGGAATGGCTAAATCAAAACGACAAACAATAGCTTTGCCATTTGGGCGAAGAAAAGTGGTCTGAAATCATTAACGTTCGCCATAGGCAAACGTCGGTTACGCGAACTTTGGAAAGTAATCCAAAATTCGCGCCAGTGAAACCGAAACAGGAAGCGCAGGCTACTTGCTCGCGCCAACCACCAGGTGCGCTGGGGTCGATTGGGCGGCTGGGGTCTGTGTATAGTGAAGTAGAACCAACTACATGTTCTAGTTCACTATAGGTCTGTGGGAGTGCCCACTCGCAACTCCTTTTTTGTTCTGTATGTGTAGGGTACTTCATAACTGTTCTACCACGGGAGCGCAGAGAGCCGTCCCAGGATGAGTTTAACTTCAGCGCGCATACGCAGAAGGCAGCGCCCATGGAGCCAATCCTCTAGAAGTTTGATGATCTATGCCTTGTCAAGCATCCTCTAATCAGTCACAACCTGCACACGTGGGTCACTTACTAGACGCTCGTTAACATCGCAAAGCCCTAACATTTTCAGGCAGATATCAGTCCCAGATCGTACTTGGCGCAAGTCTTTCAACTGAATCAGTCAAAAATAAAGTTACAAATTCCTTGATGACGACATTTGTGCGTGCCAATAATTCGAAGGTTAATCTGAAACTACGTCCGTTCAGTGCGGTCCCGCCAATTCGTGAATTGGTGTTAAATGCAGAAGCATTCCTACGCCGACTTTAAGAAAGAACTCTCTTTCCGACTTTCAATCTGTGTCCCTCAGTCAAGTAAGACTGAGGGATACAGACAGAAATAAAAGAGAAATAAAACAGACAAATAAAAATAAAACAAACAGAACATGGTTGATCCCTCGGACAGAGGAATCGGAATAACACGAAAGTACAGCGTGCCCTTACAGAAGTAACAGGATGTTTATAGTACATTGATATATGAGAGTTTGCACAATGTATATTGATGTCTGGCAGCTATAGCACCGTTTAACATGGATGAACCCACTTTGATGAATGGTGGTGCATTACCATCGCGACGACTAACGTCCATGCTAAATGATTAAAGAATCCCTTGTGGTAGCTGTAGTAGTTGGCGGTGAGAGCACATTCAGAGAACGAGGTGTGATAGCCAGAAGAGCGCCGCATATTGGACGCGGAACTTGGTCGCCATCCCGCGGCACGTTAAATATGATTGAACACCTCGACCGGACTAGAGGGAAGCGCAAAGTGCATCGTGCCACCCCGGTAGACGGGCCGCGAATTTTCTCGTGGCGAGCGCGTGAGCGTTGAACGCGGTGTTACAACCATGTGAGGCAGGCGCGCGTCGCAGAGCTATTTTTGGTTAGGATGAGCGAAGATCGCCAGCTCACGGTGTGGTAAGTCATTCACAAAATTGAACTTGTATTGAAAACGCGCCGAATGGTACGGACGTGTAACACGTTGCAGGTGTTAATCGCGGAGGCCACAGTAATGACGAATTACCTTGCTTTACCGCTCCCAGAGGGCAACACCACCCCGCCAACCGGGAGAGTGGTAGATATAAAAGACGCGTTCGGAAAGCCTCTAGAGTCTGTGGAGTTGCTCGGAGGATTTCACGCGAGACGGACGTGTCGCGTGAAATCCGACGGTCGAGACGGACGTTCCTCTCGCTGTCGACGCTCTGTGACGGCTGCCTCGACCGCCATGCCGTGCGCCTCTCATTGGCGGGGCCTTCGCCGCCTCGTCACCGACGTGCATCGTGCCCCTGGCTTAATCGTGGTCCCGTCCGTGAACTCCTGAGACCGGCTCCCCAATCTTTCCCGTCCTCTTCACTCTTCGTCGCGCCTGTCGACTTCCGATCACTTTCTTTCCTATTTCTTTCTACTTTTCTTTTTATCCCAATCCCCTACCCCTATAGGGCGCTTAGCCGTGTCGCCTATAGGCAGACAGAAATTAGCGTCCTTTTCCTCAAGAACCACTAGAGAGAGAGAGAGAGTCTGTGACCGAGGCGCAGTGGATAGCGTGCCCGGCATCTGTTGTTGCGGACGGAGCGGTCATGAATTCGATGCCCGCTAACCAAATTTTTTTCTTTGCCATATGATCCTGTAGTTTTGTTTTCGACGTCATTTCCGTGACGGAAATATGTCACTGATGTCTTGATGGGCCCCGGCATAAAACACTTTCGTGGTCTTCGCTAGTCCAAACCGATGTTCGCTAATCCAAACCAAAATTAGCTCTGCGACGCGCGCCTGCCTCACCTGGCTGTAACACCGCGTTCACCGCTCACGCGCTCGCCCCGAGAAAAATCGCGGCCCGGATAACGGGGTGGTACGACGCCCTTTGCGTTTCTCAATCATATTTAACATGCCGCGGAATGGCGACCAAGTTCTGCGTCCAATATGCGACGCTCTTCTGGCTATCACACCTCGTTCTCTGATTACGCTTTCACCGTCAACTACTACAGCTACCACAAGGGTTTCTTTAATAATTTAACATGAACGTTAGCCGTTGGGATGGAGGTGTACCATCATGGAGATGTACCACCAATCATCAAAGTGGGTGCATCGATGGTAAACGGTGCTATAGCTGCCAGACATCAATATACATTGTACAAACTCTATTATATCAATGTACAGTAAAGATTCAGTTACTTGTGTAAGGGCACGCTTTACTTTCGTGCTATTCCGATTCCTACGACGGAGGGATCAACCATCATTTTTTGACAATTTGCCGGCTTTGATGCCGCATAGTGCAATCACACAGATGACACTTGCGTCTTCGTGTATGTATCCGTGTCCAATTGACAACGTTTGTTACCTCACACGGTTATGGTCATGTGAACCCTTGTTATCAGTACCCAATAAAATTTTCTGTGTGAGGCGTAACCGTAAAGGGCAAAATGGCAGAGTTGGTCAGGCAACAAGCTTGTTATAGTGATGTCCTAGTCGAAAACGACAGAAAAAACGGGCATGGGCAGGGCATTTGAAGAGAAGATAATATCACCACTCATCATTAGGAGTAACACAATAGATTTCAAGAGAAGGTAAGTGCAGAAAGGAAGGGCAGAATGTTAGGAGGGTGCATGAGATTAAGAAGTTCGCAAGGATGACGTGACCGCCGCAAGCACAGGACCTGGTTAATTGGTGAAACATAGCAGAAGCGTTGGGCCTGGATTGGACGTGGTGAGGCTGATCATGACGATGACAGTTTCAGTGTAAAATATGTTGTGCTTTCGGAGAAGAGGCACATCCGTCAGGTTCCATCGTCAGTGCTCTTCTGGCGAGGAAAGGTCATTTGGGATGAACCAGTGAGCGAGGCGATGCCGACTAGCAGCGACAAATCCTTGTTGGCTACGAACAGCTTGAGAACGTAAATACTCCTCTTGCTCGTATCTCCACTTTTGTGGCAATAGACCGAGTTGCAGCTGAAGCCCCTTCCTTCGACGCGCCAGTTGTTCACAAGGCCACCAGACCACACGACCACGGTGATTAGCGCCATTTACATGATCACAGCAATCACAGTAAGAAGGTTGAGGGCCATGCCCTCCGTTCTGACAGCTTCAAAGCGAAGCTAAGACCACTAGGCGCCGATTTTTAGATTGTTGGTTCAAGACCACCCTGGAGAATTAGCGCAGAATCTGCTGAAATAGTAGTGCTGTCGAATACACCGCACCTAGGTATGCACTTGATTTTACTTCAATCATTATTGGACGGTCATTTTTTTCTAACATGCCTACACAATCGCATGCGGGAATTTTGCTCTAGGGTGTTTGTGTCAACTTATACTGTTTCATACACTCCCATGCACTGTGATCAGCAACAAAAAAAAGACAATTTATTAGTGTCCTTAGTACTATGCTGTGAGACAAGGGACCATTTGGTATGATTTGTGAACTATCCGTGGTCTATAGACTGTCCCTTGTACACTTAAGTATTATTCAGAAAATAAATAGGGGTGGTTTACTGTCCTACGCGACAGCGTTAAATCGACTGTCAACCGTCCTTCGTCGCTTTTTATGTTTTGTACCTCAATAGAAAGCGTACCGTCTGAAGTGTCCAACCTTGAAGCGGTTTCTCTGGAAATTGAGTAGAAATTTTTAAAACAGAATTTTTCTATCTGCGTTCGGTCTTCTTCCATTGGCGTGAAACATTCCCACAACACTGGTTGGTGGACGCGATGACGACTGTAGTGCCGGTAAAAATTAAAACCGAAAGCACATGTGATTTCTGTAGGATTACTTTATTTTCGCTGAACGCTAATGTAATGAATGTAACTGTCGTTTTCAGCGCGGTTGCGGTTACATGAGGCCTTATTGTACTCTAACGTGGTCGTGACGTCGATAAGACAACAGCCGGAGTGTTCGAAATAAAACTGTTTATTTGGTGGAACTTGTGGCAGGGAAATGAAAACTCAAACTACAGCAATACACGCTGTACACTGATAGCGGCGAACAGGGCGTCGGCCGTCGGCCGTCGATAACACTGCTCATGGCTGGGACGCGCCGTCCTTTATACATCAAGCATAGAACTTTCCAGTCTTATCACTGGAGTTGCGCAAGCTCTGGTATAATCTATACTCGCAGTCTTAACAAAACAATCTACTGTAATTGCGAAGCTTCTCGAACACTGCGGCGCGGACAGCGTCGAGCGTTGATCACCGTCCTTGATGGACTTTCCGTAACATTGCGCCTAGTATTATTCCAAGTCATATCGACGCAAGTTATAAGTATTTAGTATACAAGCAACTTCAGCGCTTACGTGTTTTGGTTTAGTAAACGTTTCTGTTAAAGTGGCCCAGGTGCGCACGGTGAGGTACAGTTTACTATAGATGGCTTGCAGTGACGTCACTCAAACAGCCACGTTGGAGCACCAGCATGGTGGCAGGTGAACTTTGTGACGTCACGTTAGTGCTATCAGTAAATCACATGCTGGTTCCTTCGTTATTCATGCCCAGCGGCCCAATAAAGCTGCAACGACGACGCTATCACACTGAAGCAGGTTAATCGCCGCATGATTATAATGCCTTGACGTCATCTAAACCGCCATGTTGGAGCCATGTTGTGTGTCCGTGACGTCACGTGCCAGCTATCGATACTCTCCCATTGGGTCTGCGTAGTGCTCTAAATCTTTAATTGTATTACAAAGGCCTTACTTGTCTCACTGTACGGCTCGCTGTCACCAGAAAGCAGTGACACATGATCGGAACATAAATGGCATCATCTTGGATGGCGTGTAGATGGTTGTTCGAAAACGAAACTTTCGGAAAGCGAGCGTTTGAATAGCGAACGTTGGCAGGTGATTGCCTAGATTGTGTCCGACTCCCCGACAAGAGTAAATGGCAGAGCGAGTGACTGTGGGGAGAGTCCGACTATCTGCAGCGAGTCAACGTACTGGCCTATGGATGGCCCATTAAAAGGAAAAAGTTATGTGGGTAGTGTATCGCTCATGTAGGTCTGCTGTAGTTCTAAATACCGCAGTAAATCCTGCGCTAATGTCATTACTGTGAGGCCGGGTATATTTCTAAATCCCGCGACAAATCATGGGTTATTGTCGTTCTTGTGTAGGTCTTGGATTATCTCTATATCCCAGCAATTCCCTTGCCAATCGCGCACTTGACGAGACGGTGGCGCGCTCTCTAGCGCGGCGCGGGCATCAGCCGGATGCTTCAGAAGGGTTTTACACAATTTTATATAATGGATTTCAAATAATTCCTAATTATTTCTGTAGTTTATGTTATTTTAGACCTTGCTGGCTTGTTTTGATTTGCTTTTGAGCATTCATAGCCTTGTTTTAGGCCTGAATTACCTATTTTTACTACTGCGTAGCCATGTGACATGACCGGGTGGATAGACGACAAGCCGAACCCCTAAGGTTCTACGGACTTGAAACACAAATCGGTAACCGCTCTATCTATCTATCTATCTATCTATCTATCTATCTATCTATCTATCTATCTATCTATCTATCTATCTATCTATCTATCTATCTATCTATCTATCTATCTATCTATCTATCTATCTATCTATCTATCTGCATTCCACGGCCTATAGAATGCGGGTATGCGCCAAAGGCAGTTCACTGCTCACGTTAACTCAAGATAGCGAAAATAGAGATTGACATCTTTATAACACACTTCGCAGGGATTAAACAAGAAAGACATATTGTTTGTTATAAATAACGTTACTAGTGTAGCAAACAAGCGCTTTAAAACCTGCTGCCACGACCCTTTTCCAGCCATCACGCGGAACACGACGCATTATAGTACTCGTTGCTTATCATCCAATGTAATGGGGGTGCTTGTATAATGTGAATTTTGGTTGGTGTGCTGTCTGCCTGCTTTATACCAATGTATTAAATTTACATATTTACTCACATGACTCAAGAAGGCATAATCGAGCGTTTCTCATCCCTGCAGTCGTACGCCAAAGTACGCAACGCTACTTAACCTCGTTTTCATAGAAGTGGTGTCTGGTCTGCAGTGAGATCCGGCGTTACGTCAGACAAAGAATACTCCTTACAAACACGTGCGTTCGCACGGGGGCAGGGCAGGGGAATAGGGCGGCCGCCTCTCCTTGATCGTCTAAAGTGGTGTGACAATTCTGTCCCATACCCCTACTCAGCAAGACAGTTCACGTGATTTTTAATGCGCAGGTTTATGTCTGTACATTTTTACGCAATAATGAGGCCAAGTAGAGACCACTTCACTTTCATGTTTGAGTTCACTGCGGATCTTCTTTCGGACTAGACCAACAGCGCGGAAGGGGGTGGGGGATGCTGCGGTTCTACTTGGCCCCCTCTAATGGAGAACCTCGGGCACTCCTATGCTCACAAACCAGTGCGGTTAACTTGGCTGGTATGCACAAAATACACGCAATATTTAATCTACCCAACTGAGTTGATACACCTACGGAGCTTTGGCATAAAGTACGGCATAGGCAGCAGGAGGACCTTCATGTGGACGAGTTAGTGAAATATGCTCAATGACTACGCTGCGCAAAAGAACACGAAGACCCGAAAGGCACACAGATTTTCTTTTGATGTGTTTCATTCTGATCCTGGAATTCCTTTTTTGTGTATTATATTCATTCAGGTTAAATAGACGTAATTATTCATTAATGTTAAAGTATTCATTCTGTATGCATAGGAAGCTACTCGCTGACTGCATTGCACAAAATCGACGCCCACAATGCGTGAGATCCGCGGGAATGTTTTTTGAGGTTTCGTCAGCCCCTGGAACAGTCACGCAATGTGCAAGCGAAACGCGAGTTCAGCATTAATTTTCCCGATGTCAAAATTTTCCTGGTGTCTGCTCCACATTGTCGGCTTTCATTCTAGTCGTAGAGACGGGTTTTCTTCTACCACCACGATATATATTCATGGAAGCCCATAAAGAAAACAAGTGTTGCATTAGATTTTGACAGCTCATACGAGGCATTCATGCTGTTCTGATATATGGACATTTTGCACGCACAGATATTAAGGCCAGTGGTTCAGACACTGGCTTTCGAAGCGTAGGTGCCGCCCTTCAAAACCGATTACAGGGAAAATTTATTTTGTTTTATGCAATCACTTTCTCATGGCGATGAACGTCTTAAAAGAGAAAAACGTGGGACTGATGCTCGAGTTGAGTCGGCACGTAAAAGCTGCCGCATTTAAAAGCCCTCTAGAGGACAAAGTGTAAAGCCGACATGGAGGATTGTACACATCAGAAAAGTTGATATTTTGCAACAGTTTAACTTCAACGTCCCGTTTCGATGGCTGCGGGTTGCGGCTTCCTTGAGGTCATTTCAGACGCTGATGATGTTTTGAAAGGTGGTAAAATACGTCGCGCCGATGCCATACAAACAGAACGTTCCTCAGAAAGTGACAACGTATAATGGATATCTACACTTACTCATTGCGTAGACAACTCCGGAAGGAGATTCTGCATAGATAGGTAGAGCAAATTTATTAGAAGGCAGAGAGGTCAGCCTGAGCTTGAGCGCTCTAGCCTGCTGCTCTGCACAGGGGAAAACGGGAAGGGGGAAAAAGAGTAACGAAGATGATGATGGGGACAGGAAGGGGTAATGCCTGTATTTTTCATTCATTCGTTTGTGTGGCTGTCAATGCTTCTTTTCTTTGAAGTTGCTCCTTGATTGGCTTGTTGATTGGTGATCTAGCATTTGATGACACAGGAATTTCTAGCAGACATTCAAGCGGCAACTATAAAAGCAGCTGCCTTGCCTTGTAAATTTTTGTCTAAAAGATGGAACGGAAACGTGATTCCTTTGCTTTAAGTAATTTTTCGTTGCCTAGGTTACAGTAAAGTTGTCCGTATAGTTAACCGAAACTTCGAAGTGAAAGCAGATTAATTAATTAATATCTGGGGTTTAACGTCCCAAAACCACGATATGATTATGAGAGACGCCGTAGTGGAGGGCTCCGGAAATTTCGACCACCTGGGGTTCTTTAACGTGCACCTAAAGCTAAGTACACGGGCCTCAAACATTTTCGCCTCCATCGAAAATGCAGCCGCCGCGGTCGGGATTCGATCCCGCGACCTTCGGGTCAGCAGTCGAGCGCCATAACCACTAGACCACCGTGGCGGGGCGTGAAAGCAGATCGAGCACGGAGGCTTTTAATGTTGACTTCATGTAGTTGTGCCCCCTTATACTTGGCTCCATTGACAGTGTCATCCTCGCATCGATGGGGCAGCTCACCGCTTTCTCATAGTTGAACACATAGGCTCTATATTGTCTCCATAATTTTTCCTAAACACGGTGTACTGTGTTGCGTTTCGAGAAGTACTTTATGCTCGCACGTAAAAGGAAGAATCACGCTGTTATTTGAAGCTGCGTATGAGCCAACGTCTGGTGGCATCATAAGTGCTCGCCGGATACTCAAGTGTACAATCAGCAGCAAATGCCAACCGATCCATGTTTTGTGTGTATTACTTTCGTTCTTTCCTTTTTGTCACAAGTATCAATCTTTTGTCATAGTGGCTTATAATTTTAACCTCGTTATATGCGAAACTGATATGGCGAATCATTGGTCATGGCGAAGTAATAGGAACTTTCGTTGGTCACGCTTCATTTCAGCAATATTTACTTTTTTATAGGAAATCGACAGCCTGAGGGCCACCGCGATATCGGCTGGCAAGAATAAATATTTGGCTCGCGCGAGGCCTCAAACACTACCGTAAGAAACGCAATAAATTTTGAAGGACAATTCGGCAACACATTTTCTTTTCTTTTTCGCTGGGGGTAAGGAAAGAATGAAGGTTAGCTTGGAAATGTGGTTAAAAACGTTCCAGGTAATATGATGCCTCATAGACCTCATTTTCGTGCATCCTCTCGCATCCTGGTCTGGTCTACTTAGATTGAAAAGCCCATAGCAGACACGTAGGAGTCGCCTCCTTTGTTTTGCGAGCCCATAGAGTAATGCGTTTTTGTATCTAGTATTTCTTGCGGGATACATTTACCAATTTGTTAGGCCTGATTTCTATCTCTACTGGTGCAACGAATAGCGAATATAACGAAATAACTTCTGCTTCCGACGCAACATTGTTATGACGAGGTTCGAATTTAGTGCAACTGGACGTATAATAACTGTATGAAGGACGGGATATTTCTGGGCTCGCTTCTTTTGTTTGACAAACTCTTCATGAAAACCAGCGGATAACAATGCCAAGAAATGCATAGGAGACGTTAATTGTACCGTTTTGATTGTATTGTAATAATTGTGATATAGATGTGATGACAGTAACGTGTAACCTAATTGATAAATGAAATGCGATAGCGTAAAGAAAATGTGGTTTGGGCCGCGCTGAGCCGATGAATGCGAAGAATGAAAATCAGGATCCCAAGAGGAATCGAACCCCGGCATTCTGCGTGGCAGTCAAGTATTTTACCACCGAGCCCCGCCAAGTGTTCGAAGTGCTTTGGAAAAAATATCCTTCTTGCGCATCGATTGCGGTAGTTCTCAATCGTGCGCTAAATTCAGCTCCGCTACTGTAAAACATAAGAAAGTGCGTAGCAAGAGCACCCAGTGATTCTCGTTCGTAGAGTACCCACTGCTCCGTTTACCAAACCGTCGATGTCGTCAATATTGGTTTGAGTAAATCATGTGAGATTTCCCTGGCACGTGTAGATTCTTGTTAGTGTGACTCGCAAACTCAGTATGCGACATCGGTCCGCTTTATCGACTCAGCCGCTTTATCGACTCAGTCCAGTTTATCGACTCAGTCCGCTTTATCGACTTCCTGCTTGAGACACGTGTTTTCCGCAGCGAGTTCCGTCCGGTTGTTTCCGCCTTCAGAGGTAGCGCCGTAGAAAGCCGGTGAGAGGAGCGGGCCGGTGATAGGAGCACTCTTACGTTTGATAAGGCGGTGGCGTCATCTCTTGCACGGCACGGGAGTAAGGCGCTTGTTTTTGAAACGTTCTTGGCAATAAGTTAAACAGTGCGGTTACTTCATTGATTATGTCTGTCAAATATATTATTTTAGACATGGTTCATTTCTTTTAACCCAGGATTGAGCATTGGGAGCCTTGTTTTAGTTTTCGATTAGGCAGCGCACAAAATGGCAACAAATACCTACACATAAAAAGACGCAAACACAAGCGCTGTACTGCAACTGGTGATTTATTGTCGAAAGATCCGGCTTATGTATGTGAGCACGCACATGCGCTCTGACAGCAGTGGATACAATGAGGACCTGAAAAACACGAGGAAACCGCACAAATAAAAGCACAACAAAAAACAACAAAATCACGTGGTTCTGATAAAAAATCTGCCACACAGTTTGTGGTTATATGCCAAGGTATCGGCGCCCTTTTTCAGAGAATGCAACCGTGGGGCAACTGACACATTTATCTTTCCATTTTTCAATTTCCGTGGCCTCGAAATCCGCTCTGGTTTCTTTATGGCGTTCCTTGCGCACAATCTCCGTACCTCTTAAAGTGGGAGCACAGCCACAATCCCTACAATGGAAGTCCAAATGTCCAGAATCTTTTGCTGCAAAGTGGCGGTTATGTGCCGTTAGCCGTGTGTTTATGCACATGCCCGTCTGAACAATGTAAACCATGTTACAGGTCAGAGGGATCGTGTACATCACCTCTTCTGTGCGTGCGACGTAGGGCTTGCGGTGCTTGATTTCACACGATTGCGTATGCCTCAGCGCCATTCACCTTTTTGCACAGGCCCGACAAACGCACTGGTGCCAAGAACACAACGTCGATGCCGGCATTCCGGCCTATCTTTCGCACATTCTGCGAAATGGAGCGCACATAGGGTATCACCACCGTACTCCGGTGGTTCCTGCTTGCGGCAGCATATGTTTTTTTTTGCAAGCCTTCTGCGACCGAAACCAAGAGGTTGGACGGATAACCAGAGCGCCTAAGGTGGCGCACGAAGGTCTCTTCGCTCGCTGCAGCGGCTGCGTTTGCGGAAGGAGCGTGCTGTTCAAACAGAAATAAGTAACAACTGCGACGTTTAGCTCGTGCTCGTCCTGTGTACACCTGTTCGTTCGATTCGTGCATCCTGCTTTATGTTTCAGCAGTGCACTTCAAGTATCGAGGTGTGACGCATGCTAGTTCGCGCTCGTCCTGTCTGCGTTCTTTTCGTGCGTCCTTTGGGCTCGAGCGACGCGCTGACAATTTCGAGCTGCTTTCCGTTCTTCGCGTTACATTCCAATTCGTTGCTGTCGCATTCATTGCTTCGCCGTTGCGGCGAAACTGTGACTTTTTAAAGTGTACGTATTTGTTCCCCTTTTGTGCTCTGCCTATACGAAAATCATGGCTCATCAACTAGCCCATCAGTACGTATTAAACCTTGTTTTAGGCGTGTATTGTATACTTGATTTTTAGCGCGATCGCGTAACTTGAGATCTACGGACGGAGAACAAGCCGGGCCGCTGAAGTGCTACACACTTAAAATGCCCAGGCTGGCGTGATGTCGATAAAACTTCATTTATGGTTGCAGTGCTGGCTGTCTAATTATATAAGAAGGTATTAAACAATACTTATGATGATGATGTGGGCTCAGACCTGTTGCACACAAGGATGGCGCAACGGAAACACAGATGCTTTATTGTGAACACGGGACCAAATGGACGTACACGTTACACACGCACATACAAATCAAACACAATCCAGTCTGTCGACTAATTTGTAGCGTCTATCGGCGCAGTGATGGCACATTCACGTCATGTCGCTCCGCACCACGACGCTGTTGCGGTAGGTTCAGGCACGAGTCGGGTCAGAGGCCTGCACAAGAAGGGTCTGGACCGTTGGCTCTGCGCGTCTGCCCAGCACACGAAAGGCCGAGGCCACGGCTCGGCTGACCCGGAACACGCCGTTGCTAAACACCTGACCCAGGAACGCCAGCTTTGGGGAACTGTGCAGCTGGCTTGAACGGGAACGCGACTACCGCCCAAGTAGCTCAAGCTAGTGTCACGGCCGACTGTCCAGCAAGAGAGCAGCTCAACGGCATCTTCTTCCTTCGCCGCCTCACAATATACGCGCGTAACCGGACGCACACTTCAAATAGCGTAAATTCATATCACAATATGCACTCCTGTGATACAGGTGGCATGTTGGGTTAACGTCAATTCTAGTTCCAGGGCTGGCCCCGCTTTTTTGAAAGTCTAATAAACATTACATATACGCTCCTATGACTCAGCAAGGTAGGTATAAGTGTTGCTCGACCCCGGAGAAATACTCATGCGAATCCTACGTATGATATTCACGTCATCGAACCGTAGCCTGTGGTTTCTTACGATGACGTCTCTGCTGTAACATGTGTGCTCACATTACGTCACCTTAAGTTACCCTCTAAGCGCCAGTGTAGTCGACGTGCCTGGACGAGGCACGGTAGGCAAGCTGCAGGGAGCAAACATTTGTAAGCAACAGCCGGTGCACATAGTGCGTAAAACGAGGCAAAGAAACGCATGACGTCGAGCATGTACATAACTTTAACTTCATGCATATGAAGGCTGTTAACCAGCCAAAGAGAAAACAAGAATTCTGGAAGCAATTATAAGGACACTCCAGGTGCTATTTCGCCGTCGCCCTTGCCATGAGATTCCGTCTAAGGTCAAGAACAACGCTCTTAAAGGGGCCCTGCAACACTTTTCGGGCGTGCTCAAAAAGCGCTGCCGATCGGTAGTCGAGGCTCCCGAGAGCACGCGAGCCAAATATTATAGCGATGCGCACGGCCTGGAATTTACAATAAATTCTCAAAGTCAGCTGAAAATCGCTCCCTCTTCTCTCGACAAATGATGTATTAGTCCGCAAAATATGACGCGATTGTCGGCAGTTCCACCATTGGCTGATGTTATAATCACGATAACACCCTCATTATTACTTTCGTTGTTAATTTTGAGTTCAATAGGTAGATAATATGTATGTTTATATTCTGTTATCGCGTTAAAAACACCGAACAAGCATTAATATTAGCACTTCCGGTCTCACCGACAGCTCGTCTGCTCGTAGTTGCGTGGTTCCGTTTTCTTCGCCATGCGCAGTGCCGAAAACGTGAATATTTCTGTGCTTTTGACCATCGCCGGTTGCCGTTGAGAGTGGCAGCCGTTCGAGTGTTGCCTCGTCAGCTGGGAACTGCATCGTCGGCACGTTCTCACGACTGACCGAGGCAGGGGTAGCAGGGGCGCAGCATGTCTCCGATAACAATGCTGGCGTCCGGTAATGGCGGCGCTTCGGGGTCGTCTGCCAGTGCCGTCTTACGAGGCAGTGTATCGGAGTATGGGCCGAAACCGATCTCAGCTGTCATTCGTTCCAAACGAGCGCGCAGGTTTGCTTCCATGGTTGGCAGAGCGATGAAAACACTACGGCGTTCGAGGTGCACACCCAACATTACCAAACCGACGCGCAGTTTTCAAGCACGCGCGATACACAGTGCGATCGGCTCCGTCGACGAGAACGACGCAAGCCGACCGGAAGTGCTGGCACAGACCGCGTGGTTGCGCCCAGACGTCAGAGAGAAAAAAATGAAGAAAAACATTCCGCCGGTGCTCTTGGGCGGAGCCTCGCCTCTCTGCGCTCCCTCCCTCGACTCGCTGCCTAGCTTTCCTCGTGCTCGCGGCGTTGAGTTGAGGGAGAAAGCTGCGGAACGTGATCTCTATAATTTGGTAACACCACTTAGACTTGACGGATTCGAAAAATTTTTGCGGCATATGACTCGTGGAGAGTCATACGTCAATAATGAGACTATTCCAATATAACTAAGAAAGGTGTTGCAGGGCCCCTTTAAAGCAAGAGTTGTACGCTTGATTCGAAGTTTTTCTCCCTCATCTCTGCCTTCTCTGTTATTATTTCCCAGTGTATAGCCCAAACCCCACATCCTGTTGGTTGGAACCCTTGCGTAGAGCGTTTTCTCTCTCTCTCCCTCGTCATGGTGCTACGTCGTCAAACGCCGGGCCTGTAGCGCAGGCGTAACAGCCACCCTTGATGACGTATCTGCGCTATGCTAAATCTGTCCTTCGATGTGTTTTTTCGAACCTGGAAAAAATGGGGTCCACGAGCAGCATGTAAGGCTTACGTGAACGCGTCCACCAGACGGGATCTGAGTCAGCCCGCACTCAAAGCGTAAGCATAGCCAAACGCGTTCAGCGAAAACCTAAACATGAAAATACAAGGTCGGTGCCTCGCAGCTAGCATAGACCAACATTCAGAATGCAAGCTCTGTCCTTGAACCTCGATGCTGTAACGTTTCGCTGAAATGTTTCAGATTTCTATGGTTTAATCTATAGTAGGATAACACTGTCGTGTCGGGTCTGTATTGGACTTCCTAAGCATAGGCTAACTTCCGCAGAATCATCAGGCGTTCGCAAATGAGATCGTTTTCCTGTTCACACAAGCGCAGTAAGGATGGTCGGCAAATTTTTACAGCGAGCTGTATATGGCTAGGAGGAAGAAAAAAGGGGCGGCCGGTGAGCCCGTGAGGGCGCAGCGACTATCAAGAAGAAGCAATGCTAGCATACGCTACCTCGAAGGGCCTGCGCGCTCGTGCTAGTTTCTCGTCAGGTGTTGCCAGCACTTATAGCTAGACACGGTATCCGCTATGGCGGAAATTGTACCCCATAAAATTCTTTTGTTGTCCTAATTATACTTTAAGATAACGTCACCAACCGCTAAGTTTCGAGCACGGATCTTCTGAATGTGGTCATAGAGAAAACAATATCTACAAGAGAAGACTTTTCGATAGATCCCAGCTCATGATAATCATCGGGGCCGCACGTTTAAGCTTCGCTCGTTACCAGAAGTACGGAATGCTCAGTTGGTGATATATATCGACTTTTAACGATTATTTGTTCGCTGCCTTGCCTATCATCGTCAGTCAGTTATCGTTTTTTTTAACACGAAAGTATTTTGAACCGGGGTCCACCAAGACTTCAGTGACGTATTTCCGTCACGGAAATGACGTCGAAAAAATGGACACGATCAGATGACAAAGGAAAAATTCCGTCAACGGGAGCCAAACCCATGACCTCTATAATCCGGCCGTATACCACAAAGCTACCACAAAGGTTTCTTTTACTTTTACGTTTTACTTTAGTGTTATACCGACTCCTATGACGCAGGGCTCAACCATGTTTTTGTTCGTCGAATAATCGAAATATTTTGCGAGCATTTTCAAAGAAAGGTGAACCAGTTTATAATAAAATACAGTTTATACAGTTACACCTTTAAAACAAGTCAATAAAGGTCAGTCTACATTTATTTGCATGGAAGGGATGAAGAACACAAGTAATAGTTCTATAAATCATCCCTGCTTTGTTAATTACTAAGTAGAATTAGTGTTATAAAGAATCATGCGATAAATGACATATGATAAATGGCTGCTGGCCCGATGGGTGTGGGTTCGATCTCCGCCGCGGTGGTCGCATTTCGATGGAGGCGAAATGCTAGAGGCCCCTGTACTGTGTGATGTCAGCGCACTTTAAAAAAACACGAGGTGGTCTAAATTTCCGGCGCCCCTCATAATCATACTGCGGCGTCCCTCATAATCATATTGCGGTTTTCGGACTTAAAACCCCAGATATTATTATTATGATTGACATATGCAGTAAAGCCATACAAGAGAGAATTTCGCGAGATGGTGGAGACTTCAAGTGCTAAAGGATTACCCAACATGGAGTCTTGCTTGAGTGTAGGGGAACAGTGACTTCCGCCATGAAACCGAACCAACTGTCCTACTGTTGCTATTATTACAGGCGCACCACTGGGATTCGCTTTGGGCCCATCACGTTTGTGCTTTTCAATGTGACATCATGGTCCCTCAGTACTTTTTACTGATCATGAAACTACCGCGAAAGTTTCATATAGGGACAAAAGTGGCCACCGGAGGTGCCACCGTAAGCAGAAGGGCATTGTACTGCCGCGCTTGGTAGGGCAGTTGCGCATTCGCGGAAGCGTTTGCCGTCCAATACACTTCTTCAGATATTTTCCTTCTCCCTGTTCTCGCTAACAAATTATAGCAGTGATTAGTATTGTCAATATGGTACATGATGCACGTTGTCAAATTGCTCAAGTCATTGATTGCTGGCAACGTTTTGACTGAGAGTGCCTGTTTTTTTCTCCGACTCCTGCATAGTCGCTTTCGGGCTTAAACCGAACACTGCGACTGGTTCTAGATGACAGACAGGTTAACATATTTTGCGCTAGAGGTTGCGTAGTAGCCGTGCTCTGGCTGGACGTAAAGCTCATTTTCGGACTAATTGTCATTTTATTCTATAGGGCACCACGGAGCTGCAAACAGAAGCTCGCGAACCAATAAACAAGCTGTATATCAGGCTAACTTGGCATTAATAGCTTTGAAGTACATCTTGAAATTTAAAATTAGTGAAACATATCTTTAAAAATCAAAAGCGCGGATTGAGATAAAAACGGAGAAGGATGCTCATGTTATTTTCCTTTTTTCTTTGGTGTCATAATTCGTGGTTTTGATTTTCAAGATTAAAAAAAATAATGAGGTAAAACTGCTGTGAGCTGCTCATGCTAGGTATAGGCACTATGTGCTATTTTCGAGCGAAAGGCTTTGATTTTACACATGCAGATTTTTACACATGCAGATTTTACACATGCGCAGCTATATTTTTTATCCATTCTCATATACTGTCGCAATGACCACGAGTTCTATGTTGGCGTTCTAGTTAGCCACCCTCTCCCTTCTAAGTAAACACCACCGCAAATCAAAATCAACCCGGTGCTTGTATCAGCCCAATTATTCAGCTTAAACTGATCAAGTATACATAAAACTGCGTTACTCTTTTTGAACCTTTCTAGAAATTTTCTCGATTCAGCGACAGCACCAGCAAACAGCACTATCAAAGTACAACAAAATAATGCATTGTGGCCCACGGCCACACGTTTTAGTTTCTATATTTATCCAAAAACACACTCCCACACACTACACATACAATTCTAGGCACGGCATCTTCCACCAGTCTTGGTCAATCTCGAGGAAGCGAAACGATGATTCCATTCACTGTGCACACGTCCGCACGTACAATGCCACTTGCATCCATATGTATTTCGCTCACGCGAACGTACTTGGGGTCGGACGAAAATCCGACAGTCTCCTGTCGCGGGATTGTACGTTTCCACCTGTCGCGTACTTCGTCGGCTGGTAAACAGAATAGGGACACTTTTTCGATGGCGCCCTTGTATCCCGAGCGACAGCTCGGCACACAGCAGCTGTTGGGCATCACTGTCACGACGAGGTGACCGCGAAAAGTAAAAAAAAAGAGGTGCAACCAGCACAAACAACGACACTCCGCGCCCACACTCCGCGAATGGCGGCCAGCAGCAGCCGTCTTCCTCGTCCCCCTTGTAGCTACGCCAGCGCCGCGGTGCGGAAATTGCGGGCGGTATATGAAGCTCTCCAATTGAGTTACGCGGGAGTTTCATGACCAGTAAAGGTATTGAGGGACCATGGCGACATTGACGCTACTTCGAACGGGTGCAACAGGTGGCCATTACACTAAGCACTACTAAATATCAAGTTATGATAGTCACGCTTCACAACAAAGCTAACGACGCCTATTCCCAGGCCCTTAACAGCTACACTATAAAGACCCTTACTAGTTACCGCTATCTTGGCGTACATATAACCCACAACCTGTATTGGAATATGCACGTTAAACATGCGAATAATAACGCTGATGGCATCCTTCGATTTCTACGCCGTAATTTTTTCGCTGTTCCTTCATATTTAAAATTTAAATTATACATATCACTCGTTTGGTCCAAATTAGAATACGTTTGTTCTACTCGCTATCCATCTAGCACCGTAACAATTGCAGTCCTTCAATTCGTTCAGAACCGTGCAGCCCGTTTTTTACTGTCAAATTACTCCTACCACGCCAGAGTTTCTTGAATGAAAGCAACTTTACGCTTACCAATCAGTGATGCAGAAATATCGATGGTACTATCGATAGTTCAGTCAGTATCGAACTATCGATGGTAAAGAAAACTATCGATAGCGCTATCGATAATAAGTTTGATAGTACTATATCGATAGTATAAAATCAACCGGCCGAACTGGTTGCAGCAGTAACTTGGTTCTCCAAGTGTGTGGAGCAAGAGGAGCACAGGCTGAAGAGCAAGAAAGTTGACATGCTTACGCTCCTTCCTCAGAATTCTTGGCTGACGCATGACAATTAGGTTGAAATAATCAGCTGCAGAGGAAACAAGATTGTTACATCTCACGGTACTGTGCAGCTTCAAATTTATACTGCATTTCGTGATTTCAAATAAAAATTCGGTTCGGCACCTCTGTAAAGCCCTGCCGCCCTGAGAGTATGAAAATAAATATATTGTCACGTGGTCGGGACGTCGATGAAGCAGCAGTCGGCGTTTTTAAGATGAAACTGTTTATTTCGGCAAACTTGTGGCCGGGAAACGGAAAGTTAATTTACAGCAATAAACACGGTATACTCTGATAGCGGCAAACAGAGCGTCGACCGTCGATCAACTGACAAGCGGTCAAGCGCATCGGCTTTTATACAGGCGCTATCGAACTTTCCAGCAATATAGCTGGCAGTGGCGTTATCCCTCGAGAAAGCTGGCACATTCCCATGCGGCGCGCAACCTTAACAAAACGATCCACTACAGTCGCGAAGTTTCTCAAACACTGCTTCGCGGACAGCGTCGATCGTTGATAACCGTGCTTGCTGGTCAAATTCGAATACATCAAAATAAAACAAGAAGTGGGCGTGGCATTGCCCCCCTCTGAAAAAGCATCGTCCCGATGCTTGTGAAAGAACAAAGAAGAGAAAAAAATCAAGTGCCTACATAAATAAATTACAATAGCAAAGGAAAAAGTAGAGTCCCCAGGTTCGCTAACGCGCAGAAAACGGCTTAAGGCGCACGGCATGGACGACTTCAGGTCGTGCGCGGCGTCGCTTGGAGTTCGTAATGCCGTCCTGGATGACCTCGTAGTCAAGAGCGCCGAGGCGTCGAATAAACGTGTATGCCCCGAAGTATCGCCGAAGGAGTTTTTCGCTAAGCCCACGTCGGCGTATCGGCGTCCAGACCCAAACATGGTCGCTGGGCTGGTATTCCACGAGGCGTCGTCGAAGATTGTAGCGACGGCTGTCGCTGTACTGCTGGGGTTTGATGCGCAGGCGGGCGAGCTGTCGAGCTTTTTTGGCGTGTTGTAAGTAAGCGGCGGCGTCGAGGTTTTCTTCGTCAGTGACGTTCGGTAGCATGGCGTCGAGCGTCGTCGCCGGGCTCCTTCCGTAGACCAACTTGTGCGGCGTCATCTGCGTTGTTTCGTGGACGGCCGGGTTGTATGCGAAGGTCACGTACGGAGGGACGGCGTCCCACATCTTGTGCTCAACGTCGACGTACATGGCCAGCATGTTGGCGATGGTTTAATTTAGATGTTCGGTTAGGCCATTGGTCTGCGGGTGGTAGGCGTAGGTGCGGCGGTGGCTCGTCTCGCTGTATTTGAAGATCGCCTGAGTTAGGTCCGCACAAAATGCGGTACATCTGTCTGTGATGAGGACATCTGGGGCGCCACGACGCAAGACGATGTTCTCCACGAAGAACTTGGCTACCTCGGCAGCACTGCCTTTGGGCAAGGCCTTTGTCCCCGCGTAGCGGGTGAGGTAGTCAGTTGCTACGACGATCCACTTGTTGCCGCAAGTCGACGTCGGGAACGGCCCCAGTAGGTCCATCCCGATTTGCTGGAATGGCCGGTGAGGTGGTTCGATTGGCTGCAGAAGTCCCGCTGGTCTAGTCGGCGGTGTCTTCCGTCGCTGGCAATCTCGGCAAGTCTTAACATAGTGGGCGACGTCGGCGGCAAGGCGTGGCCAGTAGTATTTTTCCTGTATTCTGGCGAGCGTGCGGGAAACACCGAGGTGTCCAGCCGTCGGGTCGTCGCGTAGGGCCTGGAGGGCTTCTGGTCGCAATGATGAGGGCATGACGAGGAGGCACTCAGTGCGAAGTGGTGAGAAGTTCTTCTTCAGGAGAACGCCGTTCCGTAAGAAAAACGACGGCAGTCGTCGCTTGAATAGCTTCAGAACAAGGGCGGACTTGCATTTGAGGTACTCCATAAGGGCCCCCAGTTCTGCGTCGTTTCGTTGCCTTTCGGCGAAGTCGTCGGCACTTATAGTTCCGAGGAAGCAGTCATGGTCATCGTCTTGAGGAGGCGTCGACGGGGGCACGCGACAAGCAGTCGGCCTCAGAGTGTTTTCGTCCGGACTTGTACACGACGGTAATGTCGAATTCTTGAAGCCTCAGACTCCATCGTGCGAGACGACCTGAAGTGTCATTCAAGTAGCTAGCCAACATAAGGCGTGATGGTCACTGACAACATTGAAGGGCCTGCCATAGAGGTAGGGGCGAAACTTTGACGTAGCCCAGATGGTGCCAAGGCATTCGTTTTCTGTTGTGGAATAGTTGGCTTCTGCACTGGATAGTGACCGGCTAGCATAACTGATAACCCTTTCGAGACCGTCTGTATTTTGCACAAGGACGGCACCGAGTCCTTCGCTGCTTGCGTCGGTGTGTATTTCTGTATCGGCGCAATCGTCGAAATGCGCAAGTATGGGTGGCGTCTGCAGGCGTCGTTTAAGTTCCTCAAATGCTTGCACTTGCTCCGTTTCCCACCTGAATTCCACGTTAGTTTTCGTAAGAAGCGACAGTGGTTCGGCGATGCGGGAAAAGTTTTTTACGAAGCGTCTGTAATAGGGGCATAAGCCGAGAAATCGGCGCACGGCCTTCTTTCGGTGGGTGGCGCGAAGTCGGCGATGGCAGCTGTTTCCCGCGGGTCTGGGCGCACTCCAGACTTGCTGATCTCATGACCCAGAAACAAGAACTCGTCGTACGCGAATCGGCACTTTTGTGGCTTCAGGGTCAGTCCAGAGGTCTTGATTGCTTGAAGTACTGCCTCAAGCCGCAGGAGATGCTCGTCGAAGGTCGAGGAAAACACGACGACGTCGTCCAAATACACAAGGCACGTCTGCCACTTCAATCCGGCCAGTACAGTGTCCATGACGGGCTGGAACATCGCAGGGGTCGAGCAAAGACCTAAAGGCATGACCTTGAACTCAAGGAGGTCGTCGGGTGTTATAAAAGCGGTTTTTTCTCGGTCTCTTTCGTCTACTTCGATCTACCAATAGCCGGTCTTGAGGTCCATCGACGAAAAGTGCGTCGCGTTGTGAATTCCATCCAGGGTATCGTCTATCCGTGGGAGGGGGTACACGTCCTTCTTCGTGATTTTGTTCAGGCGGCGATAATCAACGCAGAAGCGCAGTGTCCCGTCCATCTTCTTCGCTAACACCACGGGTGACGCCCACGGACTCTTGGACGGCTGGATGATGTCGCGTAGCATCTCGTCAACTTGTTTCTTTATCGCGTCGCGCTCTCGAGTCGAAATTCTGTAGGGGCTCTGACGGAGTGGTCGAGAATTTTGTTCTGTTATAATGAGGTGCTTAGGGCTCTGCCACAAAGGGCTCTGCCATAATTCTTCATCGTCATCAGGCACAACATCAACAAAGTGCGCAAATGTCTTACATGTTTTTAGCGGGTACCACGGCTCTCCGTTGAATGACGAAAAATGTCATAGTGGCTGCTTCCCTACTTCGCAGAAATTATGAGTTATAGCGTAGTGGGTCCCTCACAAGTGCACTTGTATTGGTTGCCAAGGAAGCCCATAAGCCCATATTCCATTTTCTCAAGGTCTCAATAAAGTTCTTTCCCACTCTCTCTCCCTCTCTTGCTCACGTCAACGTATGTTATATTGCATGGTGTAAGAGCGAAATAGCGACCGGCCATCACACAATGCGAATTACGTAACTGGTGAGCCGTTTAAAGCCTCCAACACATTACAAAGGGCTGAGCCACAATTCCTCATCTTGGCCAGCCGTCACGTCAACAAAGTGCATATAATGCCTTACAGATGTGTAGCTGGTACGTAGTTTCTGCGCAGAATGGCGAATAATGGCGTCGTAGGTGCTTCCCAACTTCACAAATAATGCGATTCATGGCGTAGTGGGTACCTTGCTAGTGTACTTGCATTAATAGCAACAAGGGAGTTTATAACGAGCTCTAGAAATGCCGCTCTTCCAGCTTTCGCTGTGACTGTGCTGCGCTTTCCGCGCAGCCCTGGCATTTTTTTCTTATTTCGTTTTTGTTTCCTATTTCGCGCGATAGTGGTTACGGAAACCCGCGGCGGCGGCGGAAAACTACGGCGCCAAAAACGGCCGTTGAAATGATCTGATAACATCTTTCGCTGTAAAAGCGACATCGGTATCGTTGAACAGACGAATGCAACGAATAAAAATTACAATCTCAGCAGGAATCGAACACAAGCATTCTGCGTGACAGTCAGCTATTTTACCACAGAGCTATGCCAGGTGTGGAAACTGCTTGGGAAAAATTGGCCGCGTATCTGCGTGCTTCGCTGCAAATGTCGTGTAAAGACGATAGAAGAGGCGCTGTGTGAGATATGGACGCCATCTGGCAATACATCGGGAAA
Source organism: Rhipicephalus sanguineus (assembly GCF_013339695.2). NCBI lineage: Eukaryota > Metazoa > Arthropoda > Arachnida > Ixodida > Ixodidae > Rhipicephalus > Rhipicephalus sanguineus. The sequence goes on along the minus strand of NC_051183.1, from coordinate 130,634,591 downwards.
CATGAGTGCTGTGTTGCGTGCTGGTAGTCCCGGCACAGCAGCAGGCGAAGACCGGCGGTGACCAACGCGACCGGCGGGGACGCCAGCCAGCCCGAAAACGCGGTTTGGCGCGAAGCGCTGAAGCAGAGAAACGTCCGCACTCAACCAGTACTCTCCACACACTCTTTTTATTTACACGTCGCCTGGGTAAAACAGGAACGCCAGAGCGGCGCCCACAACCGGCAGCCTGAAGGCCGCCCACAACGCTACTTTTTCATTTTTTTTAAATATTTTTTTTCACCTTCTTGGCCTTCTCAAAACTAAAGTTTTTCAACACCAACCCATGGCATTCGTACAGTGCAATACAGAACCGAAACCGAAACACAACAATGAGCTCGTGCGAAGGGCACGGAGGAAGGCTAATTTCAGCGCAGTCGCATTTTCAGCTTTGTTGGAACAGCGCTCACTAGATGACGACGAAGTAAAAGAAGGCACAGGACAGGCGCTGCCTGTCCTGTGCCTTCTTTTACTTCGTCGTCGTCTAGTGAGCTCTGTTTCAACAAAGATGAACGCATACCAACTCGCTCAAGCTTCCATTCTTATGCATTTTCAGCGCAGCTTAAGAAACTAGGGTCCTTAAAATTACGTATGTATGCATTTTCTATTAAAGGAACACGCCACCCAATACTTACCTAGTGACGTTGCACCTCAGATATGCATGATATTTACTTTTTGATCGACAACGTTCACAAGTATGAACAGCCGTACCAGTTCAAGACGGCTGGCCCTTGGGCAAGTGGTTCAACTTTGGCCGAGTGGCTGAATCGAGGGATGTGCCGACAAACAGAAAGACAGACAGAAAGACAGACCAAAATTTCTGCGTTTAAGTTCCCCAAGAAAGACTTTTTGAATGTTCAAGGTTTTCGCAGTGCGGCAAAACAGGCTGAAGTGATTAGTGTAGCCCGTGCTGCAAATTGTGATGTTTTGTGCCTGCAGGAAACCAATTTCTTCTCGCTATCCGACGTGCTGGCCTTCAAACGAAAGTTCAACCTCGATTGTTATTTCTCTTACGCTACATCTCGTTTTACTGGAGTAGGAATTATCATATTTAATCGGGCTTTATTGAGGGATCACCACGTTTTCTACGACGGCGTGGGAAGGGTTTTGGCTTTAGACTGCGTTTACTTTGCTTTTAGATTACGAATACTATGCGTGTATGGGCCAGCACAAGGCGGGCAGTCTAATGATTTTTTTAAGGGCCTGGATGGTTTTTTTCTCGACGGTCGTCACGTTATTTTAATTGGCGACTTTAATTGTGTGTTGAATACGCGAACCGATGTACAGGGTCCTGGCTGGGGTCGGCCTGCATGGAATTCACGCGAGTTGTGCCGCCTTGTTCAGCACTTTTCATTATTGGATGCGCACAATGTCGTGCACGGCAATGCCTTTGTTTGGACATGGCGACGCGGACCGTCCTCCAGTAGGCTCGACCGGGCTTATACTCCGCGTGCCTTAGAGGCGTTTGTCTCCGATTTCCATGTTCCGCCCTTTCCCCCTTCTCCCGTGTACATCTCTGATCATCGTCCTATTGTCTTGGAGCTCAAAATTCCATTTTCTTTTTCGGAAAAACCATGGCGCCTTGATGTTCGCGTCCTCCAAGACGCGCGCTCACGGTCGGATTTGTCACGTGCAATACGTGTGTCGCTCGCTACATCTAGCCCAGCTGATTGGGACGCTCTTAAAACGCAGTGGCGTCTACACTGTTCAGTTCAAGGCCGTTCGCTGCGTCGTCGCGTTCTTGAGGAGCTGGCCGCTACTGCAACGAAGTTGCGCATCGCCCTGCGGGCCGAAACGGCGTCTCCCCTGATGCGAGCTTGGCAGCGTGAGTTACGTGAACGCTTCCAGCGCTTGATTGCTGCCTCGTCTTTGGCGGCGGCAGCATGGCGCTGTAGGCGCAACCCCTCTGCACATCCTGAAGTACTACGCTATGCGAGGCATTCGTTTTTTGGGCAGTCGCAGCCCTCTCCCTCTATGACCACACAGATACCACCTGCGCAGCCGCTTCCTAAGCGTGACCGGTCTCTTTTCTTGGCGCATTTCGAAGCGATGTCATGTTCGACCATGCAGGCAAACTGTGACATATTACCGCCCATGCTTAGGGGGTTACCCCGCATTACTCAAGAAGCCGCTGATTCTCTGCATGCCCCTCCATCACCCGAAGAGGTAAAGGCCGCACTGCAGTCCATGAAACGTGGAACGGCCCCCGGGCCAGACGGTTTTCCGGTTGAGTTTTACTTGACATTTTGGAATGAAATCGGTGCTGCCTTTACCGCGGTTATCCGGCGGTGTTTTGATGATGGCGTCTTTCCGTCCAGTTTTCGAGATGGCCGCATTATACTTATCCCAAAAGGAGACGCTTCCTCTGTTAGTCCTGAAGATTGGAGGCCTATCACGCTCCTTAATGTTGACTATAAGATCTTCGCGACGGTAATCGTTCAACGTTTGAGGGCTCTCTTAAACTCACTGGTGGGTAATCACCAAGCTTCATCAGTGCCTGGACGAGAAATACACAGCTTGTCCTTTACCACCCGTGATGTAATAGCCTATACGCTGTCGCGGTCAGCACGTGGTCTGCTTGTTTCTTTGGACCAGGATAAAGCATTTGACCGACTGGAGCATGCGTATATCTTCAACGTGCTCACAGCCTTCGGCTTTCCTAATTCATTTGTGGAATTAATTAGGAATACCTACACTCATATAAAAAGCACACTGGTTCTGGATGGTTGGGAAAGTGCTGCCTTTCCCATTACACGTGGGGTTCGTCAGGGATGTCCATTGTCTCCTGTGCTATTTATCCTCAGCATTGAGCCATTCTTGTGTGCTTTAGACGCGGATTCGCGCGTACGGGGTCTTGCGCTTCCTGGCAGCAATGTTGTGAAAGTGACAGCTTTTGCTGACGACATAACCCTGTACCTTTCAGATGAAGATAGTGTTTCACACAGCCTGCGTTTATTCTTCGAGTACGGTGACATTTCAGGTGCAGTACTGAACTTCTCCAAATCCCGGTATGTGTTCATTGGCTCTCCAAACTCCAGACTTAGCTCCGTTTACCCTATTCAACCGGCCACGACCCTTCGTATTTTAGGTATATTATACACCCACTATGACATTTGTGACTCCGTTTGGTCAACCGCTCTCGAAGAAGTAAGACAAAAAATTCAGGACGCACGGGATTTCGACTTTCCGCTTCTCGAGCGAAGGTACCTTGCGCAGACTGTATTTTGCGGTCGTATTTGGTACCTCTGTCACGTGGTGCAGCCGCCTTTACGTATCGTGCGATCGCTGCAGTCGGCATTGTGTTCCTTTTTTTGGTCAGGTGGCACTGAGTTGGTCTCTCGCGCGGCACTAGGACAGCAGCGCGCCCAGGGAGGCTTTGCTTTCCCTTCGGTGTCTATACGCTGCCGGCTGCTGGCACTGCGCTTCCTGTTGCGCCTTGTACAAGGGGAAGAATCGCCCGCGCGTACTCTTGCGTATTACTTTCTGGGCACTCACCTCCGGCATTTGATGCCTAATATGCATCTTAACAGGGGCCCTCAGTCAATAACACTCCCTGCATTTTATGCAACAGCTGTTGCATTTTTTCGCCATGTCCAGTTGACCTGTCCTGGAGTAGATGTGCAAAACAATCCTATTGTTAACACAACAGCGGCTTTGTTGCTCCCGTTAGTTCCTCCGGCTCGCCGTGCTCGCTCTAGTCGTGTGTCTTGGAGCGCGCTAACGGCATCTTTTCTGCCTGGCCACCTCCGGGACTTCGTGTGGCGCCTGGGGTGGGGTGTGCTTCCCACTCTCGACCGCCTCGAGCGGTGGAGAATGGTCCAGTCCGCAACATGCCCGAACTGCTCCCTTCAGGAAACAAATCAGCATGTTCTGAAGCAATGTGTTATTGCTCGTATTTTCTGGAGGGCCGTGCATGCTGGATTTCGCGGGCTCAGAGTAGATCGCTTCGTTTCTTCTGGGCGTTGTTCTCGAGGCCGCTTCGCCTGCCTTCTCGTTGTTGCCGGTGCTTTCTGTCTGGCGCAACCGCTGCGAGGCGGTTGCAGCAGGCCGTCGCCGTCGCGCTCTCTTCCCGATCCTAGAGCGACTGTACTCGGAGCTTCTGTCTGTTCTGTCAGAGGAGCTCTTCTTTCTCGGGGAGGAGGAATTCCTCAGGCAGTGGTCTTGCCCTTTTGTGTTGGTCTGTGACAGACGCGTGAAGCTTGTCTTTCGGCCTTCCTGGTTCTGGTAGGCTGATGTCTCTTTTGGTGCCGGCCGAAATACCATGTAAATACGCAAAATGTACATATTCACGTTTTATTTGTGCTTTTCGTTTGCCATGTAATGTACATATGTATATCCATCCTTTTGTGACAAATTTGTGTGTGTTCATATATATGTGAAACATCGATTGTACGTGTTGCCTTCGTCAATTCGTGTTTTGTTCCATGTAACTGAAGTTTGTTTTGTCATTCTCGTAAACGTATGTCTAGCAAGCAAATGTTACGTTGAATTGTTATTGATGTGAAGCGTCTGTGATAATAAATTTTTCTAAATACAGACCAAAATTTCTGCGTTTAAGTTCCCCAAGAAAGGCTATCGTCTTTAAAACGCGCTCTGCAGGTGTAATGTCGCTGCAAAGTCAGTTGTGGTTGTGGTGCAGGCTATGTAATTTTATAGCAAAGCTATAAGCACTACATCGTATGTACTCCTACGATAGAGGCGTCATGTCAGGTAAACGTCTGTGGTTCCAGTGTTTACTCCACTTTTATAGCAGTCTAATATACATTATATTTGTGTTCTTATGATTAAGCAAGCCACAAGGTGTTCAAAATTTAGCACTGCGAGGTATGTAAAAACCAACTTTGCAGATAAGGTTTCTATCCAGGAGGACACAAACGGACACAATAACTATCGCTGTCAGCCACCCAATTAACTACCATTGAATGATCAACTTTTTATTGAGTGCAGCACGCGGGCATGTATGTTTTGAAAAGTTAGAGGCAGTCGCATAGGCAGAGATGATATCCCGTTGCAAAGTTTAATTGCGGTTTGCATGATTACGCATGGAAAACAGTTAGCACTGGCGCAAAGCTCCTCCCCGATGTGCCGCGGCAGTTGCATGCGGCGATTAATCTGACAACAGGTCGAACGCATAGACAAAGGTCATAACGGTTACCCTTTTTGTTACGGGCCCGCAGTAGCAAGCAATGACTTCTCGTCACATCATTGAGGAACACTGCGCCGATCCTCACCGTCTTGCATGCGTAGTCAATGAAACCGCAAATAAACTTTGCAGAGGAATATCTTGGAGCACAGAGATGCTAGAAGAATTCTTCCGAGTGGAGCTGCTTAGAAACGCGACTGCCTCCAACCTTTCTATACAAACATGCCCGCTTGCTGCACTCATTAAAAGTTCATTAATAAATGTTCGTTAATTGCGCATCTCACAGCAGTGATTATTGTCTCGCTTTGTGCCCACCTAGATACACAATTAACTGCAAAGGTGGCTTGCACGTTCTTCCCAGGGCCAAATTTTAACAAAACCATGAAGCTTAACTTTGAACACCCGGTATATTCAAGCGTTGCTCTACCCTAGAGAAATACGCTAACGAAAGCTGCGTCTTGATGACGTCTTCACGTCATCGCACCGTAGTGTGCACTTCGTTTCGATAATACTGACGTATGTGCTCTACCGTGAATACTAACGTTAACAGACCATAAGTTACCATTTAAACGCCAGTGCTGTCGATGTGCCTGGTAAGCCCACGATGTGCACACAACTACTACCTTGGAAAAACACGTCGATTCACCTCGTAGCTCTTGGCTCAAAGCCAAAAATGCAGCCTAGAACTACTCGTTGACTGCTTCGCATGAAACCGATTCCCACCAAGCGTGGGATCTGGCGAATTTTAAATGGCTGCAGAAAACTACCCCGCTTTTCGGTTTTCCGTGGCATGGCTAATATTTATATGGGCTACTGATAATAGCATTTCCTTTTGCAGCGGTCTATCGGTGGGACTCGCCAATACGCTCGCCCACGTTGCCTTCTATCTCAGCGGAGCAGCAGACGTGTGGTTCTAAGCGCATGAAGAGTTTATAATGTGTTGGGAGGCCTGTAAGCAGAAGCTCCGTTACCTTTTTGGGAGCGAAGCTCCTTAGGCCCGCACCCGGCCGTCACCGTTGAAGCTCCCTTCTCTTAAGCATCGCTTTAAGTTGCAGTGGCCGGTGATTTCAGAGGAAATGTTTAGGCCTTGAGCGGCTTGGTTCTAGCGCACCAGAAATGCGAGGTTAAAATAAATAAGCTGTGTGCACAACTGGTTATAATTGTCGTCTTCACTTTCACCACCTTTATCGTGGATTGTGAAATGACAACCATCATTCTAGCGCACTAGGGGCGATTTGTCGTGCTGATTTTTTATGCTGTTTGTTCAGCAAGCTGCTGAACAGTCATCTAGTGTGGCAGTTTACCTAAGAAACATTCCCTGTATGTCTGTTTTTTGCTCACTTTCAATTTCTGTAACAATTGTGTATTGCTAAGAACTATCGCTTGTATGCCATGTTGCGTTTAATCTAATGTGCACGTTTATTTGTCCTATCAACCCTCTTATGTCATGAAATACAACCTTGTAATGCGTTACGTTTGTATCGCTGTCTGACAGGCTCTGCCACTCAGTTTACCAATTGGCTTTGGCAGGCCTAGCCACGTGCACTGCCTAATTTGAAGAAAGAAAAGGCATTATTAATATTATTATTATTATTATTATTATTATTATTATTATTATTAATAATAATAATAATGATAATATTATTATTATTATTATTATTATTATTATTATTATTATTATTATTATTATTATTATTATTGTCGAAGGTAGTAGTAGACGGTCTCCCCACCCGGTGACGGCCCAAAAAGGCAATAAAACGGTGCGCGCGCCGAAAGCATGCGGCGTTCCGTGGCCGCCGCATCACCACACGCACTTCTCTCCCACCTGTCTCGCTCTCCCTGCGCTGCGCTCGTCGCACACTCACACGCTCAGTCGTTTCCGCCACCGAGCGCAGCAGACGCTCTCCTCGCCGACTCCCCACCCTACCGCGTTCATGAAACCAGCAGCGAGATCCAGCGCATAGTCGTTTCCGTCCGATTTCTAAGGAGCTTCGCTCATCGGTTGTATTCGTACACGGAACAACTGCTAGTTCTTGGTAGACAATCCGTGCGCCAGCGGGCCGCTTTTAAAGATCTGTGTAGCCGGGCTCAAACTTCGAGCGAATATTAAGTGTCGTAAATACTAGACGTTCTCGATGTTTGCCGTCGTATAGATAACAACATGACCGAGGAAGTCAAAGTAAGCGATGTGCTCAAAGGCATTTCACACGACGCTTTCAATCTGCTGGTGTGTAAAGACTGCCCAACCATGGACGACATCAACAAAGAGTACCGGCGATTCTAACAACTAAAGAGTCGCCGCCTCGCAGAGCCGTTCATGCGGCTTCCTAATACTGCCGCTACGTTATCCTGCGAGGACCTTTAACCGACATGCCGTCAACTGCCCACCGCCGAGACCGTAGTTCACATCGTGTTTCGCGACATCGAGGCGGCGTCTCCACTATCATTTCTGATGTCGGACTACAGCCCGTATGTTCGCTCACAACCTCAGTACGTGGCATGACGCCGCCTTCGCGTGCTCCGGAAGCGTTTCGTCGCTATCGTGACAATGTACAGTGGGGAACGCCGGACGACAATCCAATCTGCTTTCATTGCTATGGGGTTGGACATAGCAATGAATACAGGTTGGCTTGTCGTCCGGCATCGCCACTGGGCAGGGTCACGATAGCGAAGAAACGCTATTGTCGTTCTGACACGTCGCCATCTCGCTTGTTTTCTGGCTATCGATGCGACGACAACCAGCCCCTGCAGTCTGCCGCTTGTGACAGTGGACCATACAAGGAGTCTCCTGTAACATCAGACCGATGCTCCAGTCGTTCGCCGTCCCCGCAAGAGGATCGCTCCCCATTTAATTACCGCCCTACTGGACGCCCATACTCGGAAAACTGGGCAGTGCAGCTCCCAGAGGTGACACTGTCTTGGACCCCCGACCTGAAAACCATCTGTTCACCCTGACTACGGACAAGCACCTGCTTGCTGTAGAAGCAGGTGCTGCTTTTACAGCAGCACCTGCTGTAGCAGCACCTGCAATAGCACCTGCAGGAAGCAGGTGCTGCTTGCTGCCCTCATTGATACCGGTCCATACATTTCCATCTTCACGAATTCGCGCGAGCACACGGAGACAAAAAAAAAGATACGCAAAGAGATACGCAAAAAAAAAACTAACAACTTGGAGTTGTTAGTTCGGGCTCGTCTTCGTGTATTGGCCGCGAGGAGTTACGGAGTCGCCCTCTATAGGACGCGCCTCGATTCCGTGCTAGGTAGGATACCGCCGGCGTGCTCCTCATAGCTTGTGCTGTCGGCACTTTACAAAAACACCTCGCGGAAGCATTCCAGGACATTTTTGTAAGCACTTTCGAAAGGAATCATGTTCTTTACTGTCAAAATAATAATTTTCGAAGAAGTGAAAGAAAAAGATATTCTACAATCGCTGTCTCTTTGCAGAAAACCGAGCACCCGCTTCACGCGGTCACCGCGTTGGAGACCCCTGAACCGGCCTCTTGCGTGAAAGGTAGTCACTCGCTGAGTGCAAAATATGTGAAATATCTGGTTAGAGTAGACTGCCTGTATAACCAAACGGAGCATAACAGAAAGCAGCCCCATGCCAGCGATCGCACGGGTTCGCGACGACTTACGGTGCCTTTGTATTTATGAGCGTCTGCATATATGTTCGTACTGATGGTTTCGCTTTTGCTAAGAGCGCGTTTTGGCACCGCGCTGTGAACTTTAGGCCGCAAAATATGAGCATTTGTGAGTACACAAACAACTACTGTTGCGCGGACGCTATAAGAGCAGTTCAAAAACAATTTCGCCACAGCTACGGCTTCGGTGCGCATGGCAGCTTTGTGATGTGCCGTCTTGACGATTCAGTGTTTTTTTTTTCGGTCTAAATTCGTGTACGTGTCAATGTCATTTGACAAGTTCTCTCGCACTGCGTATTGATCAGCCTTCTCAGCAAGCAAATCCCGCTGCTTCTGTTTCTTTATTCAGCGCATTCGTTTCGTTTGGTGCTCACACAAGACGTGAGCAAATGCGACGCCTTTTTTTAATGCTCCTTAATTATCGATCGCTTTGCATTCCAGTAAACCTGCCGCTCTCTGTCATCAACAAAATTCATAGGCCAAAGCTTCAACACTTCGAGATTGCTAGTGGAAGGAGAACCAGTCTACGAGACCGAGAATGTGGTAGCATGCAACGCCAAGGAAAATAAAGAAAATACAGTAGCGTTTGCCGGACTTGTTCTGCAAACGTCGGCTGTGAACTAGGACCCACATGTACTTGAAATATTGGTGAATAAAATAGAAGTATTTGCAACAACCAGCAGCCGCAAAACAGGATAGTAATTATTTGGCGAGTACCCCAGCAATTTTGGCAGCAGTGTCGTGTCTAACGCGAATAGGGTGGCATCTTTCCCACGTAAATAAATGAGGCTCCAAGAAAATACATGGGGTTGGAGAGGCCCAACGTGAGTATGGGAGTGGCACAAAAAAATTTGGGCTTTTTAGCACATTGTGCTTGCGTCAGGGGAACGCAACCTCGACTGAAAAAATGTCATTTCCAACATAAATGCAGCACACAGCCGCAGCATTTCACTCACGCTAGTTCACCAGCAAACGTCGCGTAGCTTATGAAGGCGAAAGCCTCAGATGCCTCTTCAAACGGGAAGATTGACCGTCGGCAGCGTCAAGACGAGTGACGCAAAAAATAATCGTCACGCAATGACGTACGTCACCATATGACGTCAACATGACGTCACAGATCTCAAAAATTTCTAACTTCATTACTACATCACCATGACGTGACATAACGTGGTGTCACATGATGACGTATTCACACGACATGGTCCCTTCGCATTGCCTCCGTGATCGGTGGGCCGATCACAGAGGCAATGCAAAACTTATGTAGCTTATGAAGCAATGCAAAATTTATATATCGTATTAAGGCGAAAACCCTAGATGCCTCAGCAAATAGGAAGATTGCCCTTCGGCGTCCCGCGTCGGCGGCGTCAACACGAGTGATGCAAAAAATAATGGTCACGTGATGATGTCGCCATATCACGTCATCATGACGTCACATATCGCCAAAATATGTAGCGTCATTATGACGTCAGATAACGTGACGTCATATGATCACCTATTCACACGTCATGGTCGCTTTGCATTGCCTCCGTGATCGGTCACGGAGGCCGTGCAAAACCGCGTTAGGTGCAGAACGCTTTTGGAAGGGGGCGCGGGAGAATCAGTACAACTACTGACAAGAAGAAGAAGATGGCTTTCGCCTTCTAGTCATCTTTGGCGAATGCATAAGGGACCCTGTGCTAGAGCACTGCACGGGCCCGGGCCGTCCGAAGCGTTTTCTGGTGGGCCCGGTCTGGGCTTGGACTTGAACGTGCGGGCCTGGGCCGGGCCCGGCCATGAGGTAGCGGGGCGGGGTGGGCTGGACTCGGGCCCGCTCAGTAAAATGCCTAAGTCGGGCCGTGGAGCACACGCCCACGTTATGCATAGCTAGGTCTAAGGCATTCTGTGCCAAGCTGAAGGGGCACGTGCAAAGAGCTGGCTCTTAGTAAACCTTAGCATAGGAAATAAAAAAAAAACAGTTGAAGTTGCATTTTTTTCACCAGTATAGATATGTTATATCTATAGTGGTGCGTTTATTTTACGCTGTATGCTTATGAATTCACGTGTGTATATTGTGAGCATTATTCTTATGCTTCATCCTCTCACCTGTAAATACTCATCATCACCACTTGAGTCTGAGTAGCGGGGCTCAGGCTCGAGATAAATAAAGAAGAGTCTTTCGGCTTGAACGTCGTCTCACAAGTGGTGGGTTGTGCTGTACGATTCCTCAGTCCTCTGGCTCTACCGGTGGCGCTACGCCTTCCACTTCAATACACCCCTGGAGCTCCATTCAGGTCGCCGTTGGAACTCGGAGACATCGGCAATGTCTCAAGATGACAGCTCCAACGCTGGACCATCCACGACACCTGCCCCGCCAGGAACCCCTTCCTGCTTGGTTACCACCCCTCAGAAGGATCTACGGGTGTTCGCTGGCCTTCGTGGGGACGACGTCGAAGACTGGCTGGAGCAGTATGACCGCGTCAGTGCACTCAACCACTGGGACGACCCTGCAAAACTTACTCGTGTCGCCTTCTACGTGACGGGTGTAGCCAAAACTTGGTTTTTCAACCACGAGTTGGACTTCGTGGATTGGGCCTCATTTAAGCACCAGCTACGACAGATTTGCGCGAACCCTTCAATCCGCTCCGACATCGCGAAAAAGAAATTAGCGGAGCGTGTCCAGCAAACCGGCAAGTCATAAACTTCTTACATAGAAGATGTCCTCTCCCTTTGTCGCCGCGTGAACAGCTTAATGACGGAGACGGACAGGGTGCACCACCTGCTCAAAGGAATTGGTGCTGCGGCATTCAACGCCCTTGCAGTGCAGAACCCCACTACCATCTCGGAAATCGTCGCCACGTGTCAGCGCCTTGATGAGCTCCATCTGCTCCGTTTGCAGCCTGACGCATCTCATCTGAGCGCAACCAATGACACCGAGCTGCGCAGCTTGATTCGTTCCATCATACGAGAGGAACTCCAAGCACAGGCTACGTCTTACCCTCTTGAGCTCCGTACGACATCTCCGGGCAGCAGCCTCCGCAACATCGTCCGAGAAGAACTTATTGCCACGAGGTCTACGGAAATTCCCAGGCACGACCCCGTACCGACACCAACTTACACCCTGGTTGCGGTCCTAGCGCCTCCTCAACAGATACCACCCCATGCCCCAACAATGCACTGTTCCCTGAATGCTTTGTCACCACTAGCGTCGCTTCACTCTCCTAACGCCTGGCGCCCACCTCGACCAGTAGGCTACTATTGTGGAGTCCGTGGCCATATTTCCAGGTTTTGCAGATGCCGTCAACAGGACCAAAGACGGGGTTACGACTACCATGAAAGAGACGAGTTTCCTGCTCAGGTTTCACAATGAAGTCGCGCCTAGCAAACTTACGAACGTCGTTTTCCATCTCCGCAGAGCCTCAACGGAGCCGCTGCTTCCCGTTTTCCGCGTCGCCGCTCTCCGTCACCCATGCGCCGCTCCTCTTCTCCCCTTCGATCAACAACTTCAGCTCCGGGCCATCGCCCGGAAATCTAAATTGTGCAGCTTTGGGAGGGGCAGCTGCATTGTCCGGGCTAAGTCACACTCCTCCGCAGCGGCCCTCAAATGGACTGTTGGTATGTGCTGAAGGTGTATGGACTGAAGCATTGGTAGACACGGGGGCAGCACTTTCCGTTATTAGAATCGAACTGTGCTCTCGCTTGCGAAATGTAAAAATCCCGTATACTGACCTCCCCCTCGGTGCGCCAATGCAGTTCTTGTTGGGCCTACTGGTGTGTGTACAGCGCGAGTTTTCATCGACGGCATACTTCATCACATTCATTTTCTCGTCCTGCCGTCATGTACGCACACACTAATTTTGGGATGAGACTTTCTCTCTTCAGCGTCGGCCGTGATATCTTGTCAACAGCGAGTCGTTCATATGACGGACACGGAATTTTCATATCATGACGATTTTCGCAAACTGCGTTTCCTCACGGCGGTCGATTATTTCATTCCACCTGGCGACCAGAATGTTCTGACGTTGACGTCCGATACCATCTTAATGGTGATGTGTTTCTGGCTCCATGCGATTGCTGGATATCCCGATGAAGTGTGATTGCGCCTAGGTTGGTCAGGTTCCATGACAACAGAGCGTTGGTGACTGCACGTATCCCTACATCATCGCCACTTGTGCTGCTCCAAGGTAGCGTTGTGGCCTGCTTTGCTGACACAGAAACTCTTGCCCAGATGCCTGTTCACACCGATTCACCACCGTCGCCTACTACTATCAATGACCATGCGACAACCACTGCTTTAACAGCGACCATCATGATCTCCCTGTGGCGCAAAAGGAAGATCTCTTAGCACTACTTCAAAACACAGTGCTTCTTTTGACATCCACTTCAAGGTTCTGGGTCGCACATCCGTCCCCGTCCACCGCATTGAAACCGAGGGCAATTCCATTGTGCGCCGTCGACCATACCGCGTCTCCCCTGCAGAGCGTAAAATCATCGAGGACAACGTCGCTGACATGCTGAAACGCGACATCATTCGACCATCGACCAATTCTTGGTCGTCGCCGGTTGTGCTCGTCCGGAAAAAGGACGGCTCGGTACGATTTTGCGTCGATTATCGAGCTCTCAACAAGATCACGCGCAAAGATGTATATCCGATGCCGCGAATTGACGATGCCCTCGACTCCCTTCAGGACGCTGAATATTTCTCAAGCCTTGATATTCGATCAGGGTATTGGCAAATACCTATGCAGGAAGTGGACAAGGACAAGACGGCCTTTGCAACACCCGATGACCTCTATGAGTTCAATGTAATGCCCTTCGGTTTATGCAACGCTCCTGCAACGTTTGAGCGTATGATCGACACGGTTCTTCGTGGCCTCAAGTGGAAGACCTGCTTATGTTATCTTGATGACATCGTTATTTTTTCTTCCACTTTCCGTCAGCACCTCGAGCGGTTGGACGAAGTTCTGACGTGCATTTCTAACGCTGGGCTTCAACTCAATACAAAAAATGGCATTTCGCCAGAAAAAGCATCATTGTATTGGGCCACCTTGTTAGCAAAGATGGTGTTCGTCCAGATCCTGACAAGGTGAATGCTGTTACATTCTTCCCTGGCCCTGAAAATCAAAAGCAGTTACGAAGTTTTCTCGGCCTCGCGTCGTATTTTCGCCGCTTCATCCACGACTTCGCCTCCATCTCGTCGCCACTGCTCAAACAGCTGACGTCGGGCACAGCCTTCACTTGGACAACCGACTGTGACATCGCTTTTGACACCCTCAAGGCGGCGCTGACATCTGACCCCGTCCTCTGTCATTTCGATGAGCACGCCCCTACTTGTCTACACACCGACGCTAGCGGGCATGGCATCGGTGCCGTCCTCCTACAGCGTGACGCAGCTGGTCGAGAAAGAGTCGTTGCCTACGCCAGCCGCGCACTCACAACTGCTGAACGAATCTACTCCATCACAGAGCAGGAATGCCTGGCTGTAATTTGGGCCGTACAGAAATTCCGCCCATATCTGTACGGACGCCATTTTACCGTACAACAGACCACCACGCGCTATGCTGGTTGTCATCACTAAGAGTTTGTCCGGACACCTCGGCCGCTGGGTGCTCCGGCTGCAGGAGTATTCATTTGACGTCCTTTACAAATCTGGAAAAAAACACCACGATGCCGACGCCCTCTCTCGTTGCCCTCTACCACTAACATATTCTCCGTGCAAGCCTCTTCATTGCTGCCCCCATGATGAAGACGCTACGCGTCCACTTACGTTATCGGCACTAGCGGTTGGTGGCCCGCTTCCTTACAATCGCCACACGCAGCTGGCCTCCTGTCAACAGAAAGATCCATATTGCCATCGCATTATTCAACGACTCTGCGGAATGTCTCCACCGCCTAATGCCAGGTTGCGCCGACAACTCAGGCAATTCAAGCTTGAAAACAACGTGCTGCACCGATACGTTTACCATGATGATGGACACCGGTGGGTTCCCGTACTTGCACGCTCGCTTCGTACGCAGATCCTCGAGGCCTTCCACGACGACACATCTGCTGGCCACTTGGGATTCTATAAAACATACAGCCGCATAAGGAGCCGCTTCTTCTGGCCTGGTCTGTCCACTTCGATTGCAAAGTACGTCTCTTCTTGCGCACTATGTCAACGGCGCAAGCGGCCGACTTCAACTCCTGCTGGCTTGTTACAACCAATACCATGTCCCGAGGAACTTTTGCCATTGTTGGAATGGACCTGGTGGGACCTCTTCCCGTAACGTCCACAGGATATCGATGGATCGTGACAGCGGTTGACCATCTCACGCGGTACGCAGAGACCGCTCCTCTACGCTCTAGTTCTGCCTCTGACGTGGCCACCTTCTTTCTGGAAGCCAATGTCTTGCGCCATGGTGCGCCCCGCGTCCTCTTGAGCGATCGCGGCAAGACTTTTCTGTCTACAGTAATTGAAAAAATGCTTAAAACTTGCGGCACAGTTCACAAGACAACATCAGCACACCACCCTCAAACCAATCGCATAAAAGAGCGATTCCACCGCACACTAATTGATATGATATCCATGTATATTGGGCCCGATCATGACAACTGGGACACAATCTTACCATTTGAGACGTTTGCTCATAATACCGCCATCCAAAGCACTACTGGGTACTCACCGTTCTACCTTGTTTACGGCCGTTCGGCGACATTCACGATCGACGCTTCATTCTTACGCACTCCAACCGACAATTCTACAACTATGCCGGAACAATTCGTCTCGAGACTTCAAAATTGTCGGCAACTTGCTCGGCTCACTACAGAAGCCGGTCAACACGATCGCAAGCAGCGGTATGACAGCTCTCATCGTGACTTGTCCTTCCGTCCTGGTGACGAATTGCTCCTTTGGACGCCTACTCTTGCCCCCGGACAATGTGAAAAGTTTTATTCGCGATTCCTTGGACCCTGCGTAGTTATTGAACAAACATCCCTTGTGAACTATCGCGTTACTCCCGTTGAGGTTTCTTCCGACCTTCTCTGCCGTGGTTCCGAGATAGTTCACATTTCGCGTCTGAAGCCTTCCGTTCGACGTCTATCTCTAGTCTAAGTCGCGGCCAGGCTGGCCGCTTCAGCGCGTGGGGAAATTAGTGTGAGCATTATTCTTATGCTTCATTCTCTCACATGTAAATACTCATCATCATCACTTGAGTCTGAGTAGCGGGGCTCAGGCTCGAGATAAATAAAGAAGAATATTTTGTTTTGAACGTCGTCTCACAATATAAATATCTTTTCGTATGCTAGATGACCTGATAGGAGAAAATCGGACAATCAAAGTAAATACATGTGCACCAGCATGAAAATAACAGCACTAAGAATCGGCCAGATCACGGTTGTTCCCCTGGGAGGACTAAAGATATCGGTCTTTTAATTGAGGTTGACACATACGGTACATTTCATTTATATTCCTTGGTATTAAGTCCCAAAACGACGATATGATTACGAGGCACGCCTTAGTGGGGACAGGATTAATTTCGACCACCTGCAGTTCTCTAACGTGCCCCTACAGATAAGTACACTGGTGTGCTTGCAATTCGCTCCCATCAAAATGCAGCCGCCGTGGCCGCGGGAATCGCACCCTAGGACTTGACAGTGAAACAGCTTAACCGCTGAGCTACCACCGCGGGAAACCAACGTTTAATAATTATTATCTGAGGTTTTACGTCCCAAAACCACGATATGTTTATGAGAGACGCCGTAGTGGAGGGCTCCGGAAATTTCGACCATCTGGTATTCCTTAACGTGCACCTAAATTTAAGTACACGGGCGTCTACCATTTCGCCTCCATCAAAATGCGACCGCCGCTGCTGGGATCGAACCCGCGACCTTCGGGTCAGTAGCCGAGCACCGTAACCGCTATACCATCGCGGCGGACGAGCAACATTTCGATGCATGTACTACACTCCGGCTTTTCGGTCCGATTGCTCGCTACGAAGCGCATGGCATCATAATTAACCATCATCAACAACTAATATCCTCTAGCGGGCCCGGGCCTGGCACGGGCCCGGCCCAGGCTCGGGCTGGGTTCGGTCATGTACGCCCGGGCCCGAGCCGGGCCCGTGCTTGGAACCACGGGAGCGGGCTGGGCTTCATAAAGCGGGACCTGGCCGAAAAGTTAAGCCCGTGCAGTGCTCTACCCTGTGCGTTTTTTTAATTCAACGTATATAAACAATGACTTGCGTATATGCAGTCGATTTTGTGGACGCTGAGCACGGGGCCGATGATCAAGAAGCCGCATGGGAGGATTCTGAGATGGCATCGCACGTGGTATAAGTTAGCGCCTTTTCCATCCTGTGGCAGATAAGCATCATTTGCCGGCGCGAAGGGCGCGTGAGTCATCGTCTCAGTGCGCGCTGACTGCTACTCACCAAACATCGTAGGCCCGACGCAGTAACGAGAGTCTTCGTCGCGGAAGTGCTTGTTGCACACAAGACTCGTAGCCGATGGCTACTTCCCGGTTCTTAGCTTTACAACCCATGCTTCACGCAGTTTCTTGTCCCGCGGTTACCGGTGCAGGCTGACACTGGGCTCCGTTGCATAAACGCAGCACTGCGACACCGAGCAGTAGAGCCTCATGTTCGTCGCCTTCGGAGGCAGCCACGCTATTACAATGGTTTCTATTGAGTAGAAAATGAGAGAAAACTTCCAAATTTGAAGAGACCGCAGCGCATGTAGGACTTCAAACTCGTTTTCAAAGCACGCGGAAGCGCTCCACAGGTAGCCAACACGGCCGCTGAGGCCACGTGATCCTTCCAAGCATGTCACGCCGACGGTGGCGCCGGCGTTTCCAGTGGTGGGCCTCGAGGCTAACATCTTCTTTGTCTCAGTGTGCTCACGCGAATCTGTGAAAATGAATGTGTTTCAACTAGGCCGACTTGCAGTATTGCTTCAACACACCTCCATAATGAGCTCTGATCTTTGGGCACGGTTGAGTAATGTCCTTACGGCGCTCCAGTCCCTATTTGTACGTGTCGCTTGCGGAGGAACTACGGCTGTGCTCGTAATGTGCACCGCAATTGTGCATATTACGATAATGTGCACTACTGTGGGAAGCATGACATACGCATTGGTGATACCGCTCATAAAAAGCGTTTTAATGCAGGCCGAACGTACAATGAAATTTACGCTTACGCGTCCCTCACACAGCTCCAAAAGGACATACTTCGTAATTATTGCACTCATTCATTCATCCATCCATTCACTGCTATGGCTGTTGGGCCTACCCATTGATTGGTGACATAACACTTGGTGACATAGGAATTCCTAGGAGACATTTGTGCGGCAACAGTCGAATCAGTTGCTTTAACTTGTAAACGGTTGCTTAAAGGATGAAATGGAACCTTGATTTTACTTCTGGTAGTAACTTCCGTCGTGTAGTCTACAAGGAAATCTATTCGTATAGGTAGCCGAACCTTCGAAATGAAACCTGATACAGCAGGGAGGCTTTCAAGATTGACTAGGCTACGTGTGCCCCGTAAGATTTGGCTTCGTTGACCGTATAGAGTCCGCGAGATTGTATAACTCCTTAGAGGGACGGCACACTACTGCCCTTTCGTAGAGTGCGTATAAAACTTCTGATCTTTCAAGTGACTCATAAGTTGAATCACGTTATAACGAACACTCATATGTAATCATAGGTAATAACGAGCTGTATACGAACTTGGTTGGTCGCGCCTCAATAATGCCACATTAAACCCTGTGTATAACGAAACGTACAACACGAGCGCAGCAGCGATATCAGCTGTAACGAACAAACATTTGGATCGTGCGAGGCTCGAAATACTAGCATAAAAGAGCACAATAAATATTGAAAGACAATTCCGCACCACATTATATTTCGGGGCGGGGGGGGGTGAAAAACAATAAAATAGATATATTGCTGGCTAATGCACCACATTACCATAGAGCTTCACATATTCTGGTCTATTAGTTTAGAACCCACAAGAAGACCCGTAAGGACAACATCGTCTGGTTAGGAGCCGATTGTAATGCGTTGTTGTATGTAGGATTTTCGCGCGAGACAAATATCCGATTTGCTAAAGCTAATTTCTGTCTTTGCTGGTACAACCATTATCGGATATAACGAAACTAATTGATGGTCCCCATGCTACTGGCATTTAAATTTGGTTCGACTGCACTGCCATAAGACAGATGATAACTTCGTCTTTTTGCGTGAGTACTTGTTGTACGATACGCGTGTTGCCTTATACGGATACAGTCGCATGGGCCCTTGTTATTCCCTCCATAGATGCTCGAAGCTAGTGGTGTTGATGCCTTTTAGGACGCTGGTGCAACATAAGGGTCTATGCGAGCGTCTGAATCAAACGATACTTCGTGTGGTTGGGCAACCAACAACGCTGATCTCTTTATTTGACTGTCTTATATAGCTTCGCGTGAGAGGGTACCGCTTGCGTACACGCGTTAAAGGGAAGGTAGAAGGCGGCTTGCAGTCAGCGCGTTTGCTGTCAAAATAGCTGAGTACGATACATCTTCTTTGATACAAGAAACGATACAAGTTCGATACAAGAAACGCAGAACTTCAAAACAGTCAGGAAGAGAAGTTGGGATTCTTCACGACCGTGCGCATCGTACTGCATCCGTTGGAGCTCCTTGCGATGAGGGGTCGACCCGCGGTGCACTGCTTTCACAGTCCCAGCTTGGGAGAAGTCACGTGCGTGGGCTTGCGCATGGCTACTGAAACCGGGTGCACTTGGGCCATATTGCAGAAGCTGATGCCCCTGCCTCTCCTTTTGTAGGTTATTTCTATTTATGATATTACCATCTTCTCCTTTAAAATTACACCATCTCCTGCTAAAGGGGACCATGAGGCGATGCAAAGCCGGAGCACTTGCACGATCGCGTTTCATTGGCGTTCGTTAGGCATGCTACCGACCTCGCGTCGTGGAACGCGAAGAGGGACGCTACGCGCGTCGTATCTTCCATCTAGCCCGGCCGTTAATTCTCACAGGGCGAGCGGGGAACGCGGTCGACAGGCGGGCGAGAGAGGGCAGCGTAGGAGAGGAGGGAGAAGGGGAGGGGACGCGCATGCGCTCGGGCTCATCGCGGCGTTGCGCAGGTAAGAATTTCGGCATGTCTAGCCCGCGTTTCAGTGGAAGAGTGGAAAGGGGGAGGGGAGGGAGGGGAGAGGGAAGGTGGAGAGGGGAGGGAAGAGGGAAAGTGGAAAGGGAAAGTGGAGAGGTGAAGGGGAGAGGGAAAGTGGAGAGGGTGAGTGGAGAGGTGTGTGGAGAGGGTATGCACATGCGCAGTAAGGGTGGTCACGCCGCACACCACCACCACCACCACCACCACCGGATTGAGCTCCGCCTTAAGATACTTCGCATCTAAAATATTTCCTTAGTTTGAAGCACGTGTTCCCTATTCCACATTAGAAACCTTTCATCCTCTGTCTCCACGATGTGCGCCGTGGGAGCCACTTCCTGAAGCACTCTGGCCTTGCGTGAGCAGCCGTCGTTCAGTACACGCACAGTGTCTTCTTCTTGTAGAGGCTGCTGCGTCTTGAGTATCCCAACTTCTATGGGGATCCCGTAGCGCGCGAATAACGAGGACGTTTTAGATGCGAAGTATCTTAAGGCGGAGCTCAATCCGGTGGTGGTGGTGGTGGTGATGGTGGTGGTGGTGTGCGGCGTGACCACCCTTACTGCGCATGTGCATACCCTCTCCACACACCTCCTCTCCACTCACCCTCTCCCCTTCCCCTCTCCACTTTACCTCTCCCATTTCTCTTTCCACTTTCCATCTCCCCCCTCTCCACTTTCCCTCTCCCTTCCTCTCTCCACTTTCCATCTCCACTCCCCCTCTCCCATACCCCTCTCCCCTCCCCCTTTCCACTCTTCCACTGAAACGCGGGCTAGACATGCCGAAATTCTCTCCTGCGCAACGCCGCGATGAGCTCGAGCGCATGCGCGTCCCCTCCCTTTCTTCCTCCTCTCCTACGCTGCCCCCCTCTCACCCGCCTGTCGACCGCGTTCCCCGCTCGCCCTGTGAAAATTAACGGCCGGGCTAGATGGAAGATACGACGCGCGTAGCGTCCCTCTTCGCGTTCCACGACGCGAGGTCGGTAGCATGCCCAACGAACGCCAACGAAACGCGATCGTGCAAGTGCTCCGGCTTCGCATCGCCTCATTTTTGTACAACGTCGTGGGCTGTCGTTGTAGCTAATTTTTAGACTTCAGAAAAATTGCAACGTGTGTGAAACACAACTAGTGGCACTTGACCAGCAAACTGGAACGATGCCTACTCTGTACCATGGCATATTGGCTATCGGGCGTATAATGAGGGTCTCAGACTGTTCTGTGTCCGAATACTTTTGGCATGCGCGGCAAGAACGAATCGTCCATTGAATGCCACTGTCCAGCCCCGGCCAAGACATGAGCGCACGCGCCCTTGCTTTGCACTTATTTATTCCCAGATGACCGTCGTGTACTCTGGTTAATATTTCAGCCCGCATTGACCTAGGTAAGACAATTTTCCATCCTTTACGCAATATCCCGTCAATGAGAGACAGCTCAAACTCAAACGGACGTAATTCCTCTACCGCGGTTGTTCCACGCGACACTTCTGATATTATCTCGGAACTTCCACGCGACAGGATCCGATAATATCTCGTCCTCAAGGCGATGTTTCGTCGATGGGGTTCGAGAGAGGCTGCATTAACCCCGATGTCCTCGCAGTTTCCGTCTTGGTGGATAGCATGGACGGCGGGACATCATGTCAGACGGGAGCAGATGTTTGCCCGGAACGAAATGTAAGGCATAATCGTACCACAGTAAACGCACCAAAGAACGCTGGTCTGGAAGGCATTTCTCTAATGTTTTTTTTTGGCGATGGCCAACAATGTTTCGTAGCCATCACTATCGATATCTTGCGGCCATAAGAGAAGTGGTAGAAATGTTCGCGCGCAAACACTATGACAAACGTCTGCTTCTCGATTTGTGAGTATCGCGTTTCGCTGTCCGCGTTCGCGATACGTACATGACCGGGTGCCATTCATTCTGGTGTTCTTGTAGTAACAATGCGCCTATGACAATTGCCGGCGCGTCTGCCGATATCTTTGTTTCTCTCTGATCGTCAGAGAACGCCAGCAGCGGCGGAGATGAAAAAGCCTTGCAGACGCCTTTCCACTCGCGCTCATTGGCTGCGGTCCACTCAAGAACAGTGTTTTCCAGGCCCGTAGCTAGGGGGGAGGGTCCCAGGGAGCCCGCCCCCTGGCCATCCCCCCCTCCGAAATTTCGATGACACATGGTGTTTTATCGAAAGTAAATTATGAAAATAGGCGTTTTTCTCAAATAGTGAAGGATTTCAGCAAGTGCCCCCCCTCCCCCCGAAAAACATTCCTTTGCTACGGGCCTGGTGTACTTAATTTCCGTCAGAACGACAGAACCAAAATCAATCTGGTTTGTTCTCCGCCAACTTAGGAAACTGCGGTAACGGGGAAGCACATATTGTGGCCTGGGGGTTAGCAAAACGGGTCGCGCTTTGTTTGGAACCGGGACCCCCCCAACAGCAGAGGCAGTGACTTAATACAACGACCTTACGTATATCTATAAAGATAACAGGTGATTGTAGCCCATACCGCACAGCAAGCTTACGAGAGCGGAGGCCACTGTCCTCCACAAAATCCAAACTAACCCCCTAACCACTCATAAACGGTTAGGGCTCTTCAGAGACGGAGAGCTTGATGCAATATGAAAAAATTGTCGTAAAAATGGCATAGCAAACCAATGAACATCCTCTGGGAATGCGAG
>NC_051183.1:130577584-130611890 GCF_013339695.2 Rhipicephalus sanguineus | reverse complement strand
AACTATTTCTTGAAAGCACGTTGCGAAAACGTCCAATAATCGACGAAAGTACTCTCATCAATCAGGATTCAACGAGTAATGGCTAAGGTAGTGAACGATTAATCGTAGATTATTTACAATGAAAAAATTACACCATCTCCCGCTAAAGGGGACCATGAGGCGATTCGAAGCCGGAGCACTTGCACGATCGCGTTCTGTTGGCGTTCGTTGGGCATGCTACCGACCTCGCGTCGTGGAACGCGAAGAGGGACGCTACGCGCGTCGTATCTTCCATCTAGCCTGGCCGTTAATTCTCACAGGGCGAGCGGGGAACGCGGTCGACAGGCGGGGGAGAGGGGGGCAGCGTAGGAGAGGAGAGAGAAGGGGAGGGGACGCGCATGCGCTCGAGCTCTTCGCGGCGTTGCGCAGGAGAGAATTTCGGCATGGCCCGCGTTTCAGAGGAAGAGTGGAAAGGGGAGAGAGGGGTATGAGAGAGGGGGAGTGGAGATGAAAAGAGGAGAGGAAAAGTGGAGAGGGTGAGTGGAGAGGAGGTGTGTGGAGAGGGTATGCGCATGCGCAGTAAGGGTGGTCACGCCGCACACCACCACCACCGCCACCACCACCACCACCGGATTGAGCTCCGCCTTAAGATACTTCGCATCTAAAAATTGCGCCCAAGCACTCAACACAAATTGTTGATCAGGGAAGCTGAGAGATGTAGACCCGGCGTTTCTCACGTGCTAGCATCTTTCGAAATGTCTGCTGTTGTAGCTTTTCAATTCTGTATGACTAAACTTAAGAGACGTGTGCTTCAAGCCATGCTTTCGGTGAACTTGGCCTAACTGCATAGTAACAACACCTAAAAAATTTCATCGGCAGACATTTATGCTGCGGCGGGTATACATGCTTACAAAAGCTGTGGAGAAACTAGTGTGAGCGGGGACACCCTTGGAGGCAGCGTGTGCTAGCATTGCTTCTCCGTTACAGTTTCCGTGCACTCACGCACTCACGGACCACCAAATTGTCGCGCCTCCAAACCACATACCGCTTCAGCGTAGAAACGTATGGACCGCCCCTGCTGGTTTGTGGGAACGTAGAAGCAATATCATTTGCGAATACCTGTGGCCAGCGAGTCCGCCGACGTTCGCGTATGCTTGTGACGTACGTCGAAGACAGACCCTCCACGACAGCATTTTCTTTCTTTAAATTGAACTGTAGCAATCCACGAATTCAATGCGAACCCTATCGCAAAAAAAAAACCTTTCTAGTGTCTCCCAGTGCGTTTCAGCGCACTGGGTGGCGCTGAAAACGCTGTGCACTGTGTGTCAGTATACTACAGCGCTCTGGAAGGCACTGGGACAGACTGTACTGCGTGGCCAGTGCCGCCCAGTGAGCTGGAAGATACTGGAAATACAGTACAGTGTGGCCTAGTGTCTTACAGCGCACTGAGAGGCACTGGCCACGCTGTACAGTGTCTGCCCGCGCGCTGGGAACACTGGCGGCACTTCGAAAAAAAACTAGGCGCGCTGAGTGGACCTCGTGTAAGATTTGATATTGGATCGGGAGATTTCGAAAGAAAAAGTTATCGAAGATTGGCGAAACATTGTTACGTGAATGACGACTCGGTAGACTGTAGTCCGTAGACTATTTACACGATATATTTACAGTATCGGTTGCAGCGCTGACCATTCCAGCTCGCAGCCCGAGCGGAGAGAGATCTTTCGTCTGATCGTCCGGCGCACACGCGCATGGTTCAAGGGGCTGGCAATATGCACATAGCATAATCCCCGGCTGCAGAAGCTCCGTCTCAGCGCATCAGATGTCAACGTCACTGGGAGAGTGATAGGGTTTCGAGCGTGCGACATGTACGATATCGCAGGACTGTGTGGAAGAGGAAGGCGACGAGGCGACAGGAGCGATTTATTAAGTTACATGGGTAACCGCACGAAGGACTCGGTATAAACCTGTGTATCGAGACAACAGGTTTTCCGCCATCCCAACGTGACGGGTGGGAAACCACAGCAGGACTAAAGAACTGGGCAAGAAGGGCGCGTATCGGTGCCTGCGACCGTACAACTACCGTTGGTTTTCTTGAGAATTCAGAAGGCGTGGCGGGTGGTTTCACATGCATGGGCAGCCCTGGTGATAGCGTGAAGAGCATATTTGCTGGTCGGTAGTGCGGGAAACGGAATGATGGTGTCTAGGGGCAACGTTGGTTGTCGCCAGAACAACAAAAAAATGGAGAGTGACCGGCAGTGTCGTGGCGCGAGGAATTGTACTCAAATGTCACGTATGGCAAAGTCAGAGTGGCCGGAGGAAACACACTTCTCAAGCATGTCTGGAAGTGTTCGACTGAGACGCTTCATCAGGCGATTTGTCTGCAGATGGTACGACGTAGTGAGCTTGTGCCTCGTTTCACATGACTGCACAATGTCGGCTATGAACTTTGACAGAAATGTGCGGCCATGGTCCGTAAGCAGCTGGCGTGGAGCTCCATGTTGCAAAATCACGTCGTGTCGGCGACATCTGTGGCGCAGCTTGTTGGGAGAGTTCGTGTGATGGCGTAGCGCGTGGCGTAGTCTGTGGCCACAACTATCCGCCTGCTGCCAGAGGAAGATGGGAAACGGGCCAAGTAGACCTAAGCCAACGCAAAAGAACGTTGCTGACGAAATGTCAAGGGGTTGAAGGCACCGGGCGGGAAGCGTCGATGGTGTTTTGCGGCGCTGTCATTTCTCACACGCCGCAATGTATTTCTCACGGAGCGTGCAAGCCCTGGTCAAAATAAGCGTCGGCGGATCCAGTCGTAAGTGCACGATACACCAAGGTGACCGGCCGTTGAAAGGTAATGAAGTTTGTGAAGGACAACCGAGCGGAGGTGTTACAGAATAACAAGCAGTAGGGCTGGTCCATCAGGGTGAAAATTGTGGCGGTAGATTGCACCATCTTGAAGGCGTAACGAGCGATGGGACCGGCCGGTAGACGATGATTCTAGGCATTCGATAATAGTACGCAAAGAACCTTCACGGTGTTGTTCGTCGCCGGTGTTCGTCAGTCAGAAAACTGAAAAGACGCATGCGTCGATGTTGGTGTCAGGGATGGCGCTCGATTCATCGACCGGGTACCGAAACAGGCAGTCTGCGTCCTGATGTAGGTGACCGGACATGTACGTCACTGTGTAGGTATATTCATGGAGTCGCAGAGCCCAGCGACCAAGCCGGCCAGTAGGATCCTTGAGTGACGAAGCCCAACAGAGTGCATGATGGTGCGTTATTACAGAGAAATTCGTGCCATATAAATATAGGTGGAACATCAAGACTGACCAGACAAGAGCAAGGCATTCACGTTCTGTAATGGAATAGGTACGCTCGGCAGCTGTAAGTAGGTGGCTAGCGTAGGCGATAACACGGTTGCGTCCCTAATGTCGTTGGGCTAGGACGGCTCCGATCCCGTGTCTAATAGCATCGGTTCGGACATCTGTCGGAGCGGATAGGTCAAAGTGGGCCAATATAGGTGGCGTTGTCAAAAGTGTGACGATGCCAGAAAAGCGGCAGTATTTCTTAATGATAAGGTCGATGGTCAACACATTTGTGTACACCAGCAAATTGAAAGCGTCGTCCGCGATGCCTTTGAGTACGTCGCCCACCTTGTCAACCTCGGACATTTGCTCGTCCACTTTTCGGCACAGCGCGAGCACGTCCTAAATGTGCGAGACGTATGACTCGGTCGATGACTGTCGGTATATGACTGCACACGGGTGGCAAGTTCTTTTCGTGCTGACATTTGGCGACTGGTCTGGTCCCCAAAGATGTCGCGTAGTCGCTTCTTGAAAATGTCCTATCTGGGGAGTTCGGTCTCATTGGTCTCGAACCAGACACGCGGGGTGCCTCCCAAGTAGAAGATTACGTTGGCAAGCATCAGGTGAACTCCCATCGGTGATTTTGGCTAACACGCTCGTGCATGGTGAGCCAGTAGTCAGCGTCAAGACCAGCTTGGGCGGAAAATGCACCAGGGTCGCGGGGGTAGGACACCGTAAGGTACGTTGTGGTTGGCGGGGCAGCTGTAGACGGAGACAGGCTGTTGCCAGTGGTAGCCATGCCCGGAGACTGGATGGTGAGGCCGCTGCCAAGCATCGCGGTGAGGACGGGGAAAGTTCCACCTCTACCAAATATGTTACGTGAATGACGACTCGGTAGACTGTAGTCCGCAGACTATTTACACGATATATTTACAGCAACGGTTGCAGCGCTGAGCGTTCCAGCTCAGAGCCAGAGCGGAGAGAGATCTTCCTTCTCTCCGTCCGGCGTACACGCGCATGGTTCAAGGGGCTGGCAATATGCACGTAGCAATATCATTCTACACTGTGTCGTAGACATATCTAGCTTTAATTAGGCGACGGACGTACGTATACGGTGAACACATTCATCTGTCGAGCGAACGCGCGTGCGCTTTCGCTGAAGTGTGTGATCTAGTGTCGTGAACGTAGTTCATATAACTGCATCGAAAGAACTTATCATTCGCCATACAGTATGACATTAGTATTTGTCTGATAATCAACATCAAGCGACTCTAGCAGGTCAGTCCTTCCATATGGGCTCGTACCGCTGGACGCGGCACGTCACCGGCAGCAGTGAGCCGCTGTAATGCTCAATCTCGGTGTTTTTAGCTTCTCATTTGTGTAGTCGCAGATGCAAATATGACCTCGCTTAAGTCAGTTTGGATTTAAAGCACATTTGAACGAATATTGGATTTTTCGTAATTGAATATCCACGTTCTTCACAGCGATCGTGGCGCAAGGAGTACATCTCTAAGCCTAATGTTCGGTTCGGCTAGGGTGAACTACTGCGGCTGTATAGTAGGCGGAACGTTAAAAAGAAGGACAGAAAATATATCCAAACGTGTGAAGAAAACTAAAGTGTTCTGTGCGCAGTTCAGATGCACGTTGTTTTCTACATAGGTATATTACTAACCGCTTCTCGAGTAGGTGCGATTGCCCTAACGCATCTGCGGTTACGCTAGTATGTTCTTCGGCAGAATGTGCCAAATAGACGTTCTGATCCTAGTCAACACATAACAAACAAATTATCTTCTGTTAGGTTGTCGGGAGCACGAGGAGACTGAAATCTGCGTTTCTAAACGAGAATATGAAACTACTGGCTAGCGGAATTAGATATGTCATGAAGCAAAAAGAGACGGACTCGCGTGTTCGCAGTGTGGTGCGCCCGTAAGAAAAGGCACGAAATTTACAACTATCTGTGTATACGCACCTACACACTTGCGTGACAGATGTCTGTTTTTTCGTTAGTCACATGCGTACCTTGATTGTCAAAGGTATGTGATTGTGTTGGGCGACTTCAACTGCGTTCTTACCCAAGAAGATTGTAGCACTGATGTCAGGATAAGCGATGAAAGCGTTGATTTGCTTAGAGATAGCTTGAGCAAGTTTTCTTTAGACGACATGGCTCTGTTTACGATGGGTGGTAGTCACCAACGCTTCACTCATTTTCAAGGCACAACTCATGCACGACTTAATGAGGTACATGCGTGTTCTGAGATTGCACCTTTTTGCAAAAACTGTGATGTTGATGCCGTTTCCTTCAGTGATCTTTGCTTAGTGTCGTTTGTGCTTGGGCATAAGTGCAAAAATAAAATTGTGTGGGAAAGGTGGAAATTGAATACCAAGTTAATCACACATGAAGGGTTATTGATAAGACAGAGATGGAAATCGAGAATTTTTTTAATGACACAAAACGCAGTGCGGCGGAAAGGTTGGAAGTATTTTAAGCAAATGATAAAAATGATGGCAATAGAGAAGGGCTGCCATATGCAGTGTCAAGCGCGAAAACAGGAAGGAGACCTCGGAGTGGAGCTAAACGATTTGGAGAAAATCGAAACAGAAGGCCCGCGAAACCTGACGCATAAACTGAAGGTCGTTAAAAAAATCACAGCATATCCACGTGGTGAATGATGATGAGTGGGGCGAAGCTCCGGAGAGAATCATCGGTAAACCGTGAATGTTCTGTGTAACGCCCCATCAATCATCATATGAAGAGTGACAAACACTGTGCGTATATTACAAACATGAAACTTTTATTTTACACTTGTTGTACAATAAAAGGTTACACTTGTTGATTGCTTGCCAGGCTTAGTTGTGTCATCAAACTTCTCCGAGAGCCCGTGTTTGTGGGGTTTCATGCAGGAAGTTTACCTCGCAGTTCGGTTCCTTAAAGCTCGCTTTTCCATGGAATACCTGTACACAGTCTCGCGCAAGGTACTATATAAGTATTTACTATCTATGCTCTTTGCGCCTCTGTTGTACCGTTCATTGTACTCCGATCTTTCAGGCCACGATGTGTTGAAACGTGTGCGCAAAATGTATATTCCTCCTAATTCAAAAACATTTTTCTATAAACTCCACTCTGAAACACTTCCGGTAAGCACATGGTTGAAAAAAAAGGTATTTTTGTCTCTTCTGTTAACTGCCGTCTATGTGATGTGCCGGAAACAATAGAACATTGCTTTATTAGCTGCAAAGACGTTATTCTTTTCTGGGATGTCCTTCAGAGAGCACTGAAGAAAAGTTTTGTCGTCAATTCTCACACCATACGTTATCTTATACCAACATTATTTAATTAATATCTGGGGTTTAACGTCCCAAAACGACGATATGATTATGAGGGACGCCGTAGTGGAGGGCTCCGGAAATTTCGACCACCTGGGGTTTTTTAACGTGCACTTAAATCTAAGTACACGGGCCTCAAACATTTTCGCCTCCATCGAAAATGCAGCCGCCGCGGCCGGGATTCCATCCCGCGACCTTCGGGTCAGCAGTCGAGCGCCATAACCACTAGACCACCGTGGCGGGGCTATACCAACATCGCATGATGAAGTGCCATATGATATGTTTTTCCTCATGGGTTTGCATAGCTTATGGAAGACACGTATGCAGGACCGTATCGCAGAACCCACCATTTCTTCAAGCATGCACTTCATTCGCATGACTATTCAGCTAAAAGGACATTTATGACGACCTGGACTTTAGACCGGACTGGTACCCCCTCTTGGTGAGGTGCTCGCCTCACCACCTTTCCAGTATAACACGATGTGAATAACTCTCACCGTTCTACTGCACGTTGTGTGCACTTCGTGTGTGCCATTGTTTGTGCACTTAGTAACGCCATCGTGTGTGCACTTAGTAACGCTTGAGCGCATATTGTCGCTATGTGATTGTAATTTTGCTTGCTTTATTTGTGCTATTATTGTGCACTCTAATACTGTGTGATAAATACCATGAAAGAAAAAAAATTCCAGCTGTGGCGTAGCGGTAACGTGCCCGACTCGGGATGCACGGTGGGTCGAGGTGGTGGGTTCGACTCTCGCTCGCTCGTCTTTGTTTTTTTAGGTGCTTTTTTTGCCCCAGGCCTCGTGTTTCAGCCCTAATTATGATCTGGGCATGGCCAGAGTTTTTAAATACAATTCAAACGCCCCATTTCGGCCCGTAACGGGTGTCCCAGTGTGCAGCGCACCAGCGTCCAGCGTGCCGCGCTGCACACCAATGTCCAGCATCCAACGTCCCAGTACCCAGCGCCACACTGGTCCAATAATCATGTATGGCACTGGGACGGTGACACTGGGTTTTCCAATAGGGGTGTCTTTAAATGTGTTACGCTCATATGTGACAGGTGCAGTTTCGCGAGTCAATTCGATATTCCAGCTTTTATTTCTAATGTTTGCATAATGTGGTAATGAATTGGCTACTTTTTATGTGGAAGGCAGCTTTTAGAGAAAATTATATGCCTACGTTTGGTGCGCTCGTTTGATGAGGTAACAACGTCACACACGGAAAGGATTTCGCATTTAAGGGCGCTATGTCCTCAATGACATACCATTACCTTAAGCTTCTGTTTCAATTCCCTCCTTCATAATGAGTAGGTTTGTGACGGTGCAGATGCAGGAGGGATATCCTGACCCCCCTTCCTCCCCTCCGTAACATTTCTCCATCACCTCTCGATGACAGGGTAATGGCCCTGTTACAAAATATGGCTGCCAGCATTGTTCAAATACATTTTGCGCGAGTTTTATCAATAATATCAGTCACGCATAGGGAAACCTAGCTCGCAAGTTTAGCACTTTTCCGTAGGGGGTGGTGTCGCGTAGTTCCTGTACTTATTTTTTATCAAGAACATTTTGGACCTCCCTGCGCCAGCCGTGCCTTACTTGCTCGTAATCTGTCCACATATGGATGTTGCGGCGCCACGAATTTTTTTTTACTGGAACTCTCCGTGAGAAGAGTGTTTCCTGTATGTGAAGGAATAGAATAAAAGACGTCCTCGCCGAGTTCCCGGAACTCAGCGCCGGACGTAGCAGAGACTGCACGATGTTTCATTGAGTTTTATGTTGTCTCCAGTCAGAGTTCCCCAGCGTGCAGTCTACTCTATATCTATTGAAACAGTAAATACACGAACTTAATATGGCTTCCTGTCCTTCGAAGTTCATCTATCTGCGCGTCAATTCCACGTAGCGAATGCCCGAAATTTCGCGCTATGATGTCACAGAAAAGGGTGTTGTCAAGGCTAAAAGATGGCAGGCTGATAGAGGACAACCAAGCGAGGAGCAGGAGCAGTAGCCACCATATTTCTCTGAGGAAGATGACGTTGAAGCGTGTTCTTTTGATATATCAATACAGACCTTGTTTTAACACGAAAGTGTTTTAAGCCGGGGTCCACCAAGATTTTCAAGACGTATTTCCTTCACGGAAATACGTCAGCGAAATGCACGCCATGAAATGGCAAAGAAAAAAAAACTATAGGAAAAAGTTGCGTTGACAGGAGTCGAAACCATGACCTCTCCATCCGCGACGATGGCTGGCGGGCGTTTAGCCCACTTAGCTACCGCTCAACACATAACGGAGGCCACATGAACACGCCTTTTATCTTTCACACTTTCCTCTCACAGTGCTCTGCATGGATGGATGGATGGATGCTATGATGTATGCTATGAGCGTCCCCTTTTAACGGGGAGGCGACATGTGTGCCACCAGGCTCGAAAAACAAACTAAAAACGCGCCGTTCCTGCGACTGTCCAATTCAGCGCGTTTTCAACAGAAGTGTAATTTCGTTTAACACACCGCGGGGAGGTGGCTTCAACCCAAGCCTCGCACATACCGTCCATCCGTATCGAAAAACATTGCAGTGCCTTAGCTCGGCTATGCCAGGATATACGTAGCGTTAGCAAAGGTTCAGCTGATTATTCTTAGATATCCAGATTGTCCAGGATTATTAGTCTTCTTCTGTTCATTCATCGTACGCTGAACCGCTAATTGCAAGGCAACTACTTCGGCATCTGATGAGATAAGCTTCTCGGCTCCTCTGCGCCGTTGAGCAGAATTTGTGCTCTCCTTCTCCATGGCGTTACCCACCTGCAAACGCCAGTCAGAGGCGCTATCAAGCGGCTCCAGCACAGTGTCAGACGGCGACTGCGCAATGAAGGCGAATAGCTGCGCTCGCTGGCGCCAATACGTCTGCCAAGGCTACGACGTCACTCTGGAAAGCGCAGACCGGCGGCGGCGAGTCGCGTACGGCGGTGTCGGAAAGCGCGTGAGATGCCAGCTCCGGTGACCCAGCTGCGTGACATCACTGATCCTCGCACATGCGCAGCACGGCTCATAACGCTCCACGCAAAGTCGGCTCCGGCTAGGCAAGTGTAGCTAAGGCTACAAAATATCTATCCGATGCTCGCCAGGCTTTCGCACCGCGTTCCCCGCTCGCCCTGTCCGAATTCACTGCAACGCTAGAGGGGGGACACAACGCGCATAGCATTTCTCTTCGCGTTTCACGACGCATTGGAGGAATGCGTTCCGAGTATCGGTGTTTATTATGTGCTTGTTGATGCCATATTTGCGCGGGATTCACCCCCATATGCAATGTCCACGTATATGTTAAGAACTTCAGCTACCGCAAGGGTTAAATCGTGATCATGGGCGTTAGTCGTCGGTACGGATATGTTCCACAAGGCGCCAACATGAGTGTGTCCACATCAGGCGGTGCTACATCTGCCAAACAATAGACAATATACAAGCTCTGATATGCCAATGCACTAAAGCAATCAACTCCTTCTCTGATGGCACTTTTCACTTTCGTGCTATACCAATTCCTATGACAAAGGGATCCACCATCTTTTTTTTTCATTGTCGCACCATGTTCCTGTGTCCTCTTCTTTCCGCGTTGCGACACTGATGGAGGTGTTGGGCTTCAACGCCTGATACACAACACTCCTCCCCGACGCGTTACTGCCAGTCCGATCCCACAAACCTTTCCTGCAGTGGGCGCTCCTGTCCACCGCTACAGTCGCCGACTGCTAGACCTTAGTCCCGAGGCGATCCCCCTGGGCCTTCCCCAGCGAAAGATTCCGTCTGGTGAAATGGCAACAGCCGACACTCCACAGGTGATTGTTGAGCAGCCTCGGATTCCTGATACCTTCCACGGTGAAGTTTATGAGGACGTCGAGGATTGGCTCGAACAATATGAGCGAGTCGCCAAGGCGAATCATTGGACCGTAGAGGAGAAGCTCTCACGCGTCAACGTATGTGGTACGAAAACAGAGAAGCCACATTGTCTTCCTGGGATGCATTTCGGCAGCAACATCTCAGAACCTTTGCAAACAGCGACCATCGCGATTCTGCTCAGCAACTCATTGAGTCGCGCATACAGAAGCCAAATGAGAGTGTCGCCATATTCGCGGAGGACATGACCCGCCTGTTTCGTCGAGCTGGCCCCGAGATGCCTGAAGCTAAGAAACTCCGATATTTGATGAGATGCGTCAATGAACAGCTTTGACGCCTCTCGTCAGTGTTCAAACACTTAGGTGTTTGGACAGCAAAGGCGCGGTCTGCAAGCTGCGTTCTACCTTCCCCTGACGTATCTACGGACGCGGTACCCTCTCGTCTGAAGCTACTTAAGCGAGTTAAAAAATAGATCAGCACAAAAATAAAAAAAAAATGAGCGAGTTGGTAGTTCGTCTTTGGTAGAAACAGCGTACACAAACGCGAATGAAATTTAGTTGCGAGTAAGCGTCTGTCCTGTTCTTCTTTTTCTTCGTCCTCGTCGTGTGTGCGCCGTTTCAACCAAATATGAAATAGATCAGCGTTATCCGTTGCCCAACCACCCGATGTGTCGTTTGATTCAGAAGCTCGCGTGGACGCTTATGTTACAGCCGCATCCTAGAAAGGCATCAAGACCATGTGCTTTGAGTATCTACAGAGGGAACATTATGAAACTCTAACAACGGCCCATGCGAGCTAACCGTATCAGGCCAACAGGTGCATCGTAGAAACAACAATTACTCACGGAAAAAGACGCACTGATCATCTGTTCCATTGCGACGCTGTACAACATACTCTTAAGCAAGTGGCATCGGGACTATAAAGTAGTTTCGTTATATCCGGTAATGGTTGCAACAGCTAACACAGAGATTAGCTTTAGCAAATGGGCAATCTGTTTCGGGCGATGATGCTACATACAAAAACGTATTCTTCCCGGCTTCCTACACAAACACTTTTGTCCTTTCGTTCTGCTTGTGTGTTTCCAAATTAGTAGACCAGAAAATAAGGATGTCTATGAGAATGAGGTCTACAAGATTCTAGAATACAGTAAAACCTCGGTGATACGAATCTCGCGGGGTTAGCAAAAGTATTCGTATCATCCGAAATTCGTATCACCAGAAAACATGGAAAATTAGTATGCGACAAAAGAAAGTTGGCATATGTTTTGATTCACTGCTTCTCAGGGCCACAGCGACGTCATGAACAGCTCTGAATGATTGCCAGTAAAGTTTTCAGACGTCAGCGATCACACTAGTTTTACTCGTAAATATACGGTGCATGCGCGCGTGTGTAATTAATGAACCAGATCTGAACCCCTTCCTAATCTTACTACGCTTTTCTGCATGACACCGGAGTACTAAGGCGAAAGTGATTTAAGAAGCGCTTTGCACACGATAGATAAAGGCCAAGTTCCTTCGCCAAGACCCTCCGCTTCGTCTCCTTTGTCTACCTTTAATGGGACTTTATGACGGACCCGCAGCCCAAGTTTCAGTCTTGTTTCGTAGAACGTCTGATTGCGGGGACATGGCTTGCATCGACGTGGCAGGCACGTGTTAACACAGCTAGTACAAGGACGCTGCTGCGTCGATCACAGGAGCACGAGTCAAAGCGTCGGAAAAAAAAGCGCGACGTCAGCGTCATTTGTAACCTAAACGCGAAGGCGCCTAAAGGCCTCCAAGATTCGCGCGCACTATCTCGGAGGCAACGACGCACCGTTGATGGTAGCGCAGCGCGCACGCCCGCGCGTGACTGCCGCGTCTTCCGCGACAGCGCGGGCAGCACCTGTTCGTACCTGTGCGCTAGCGTACGTTCGTATCAAACGTCGCGGGGTGCAAATCGGTTGGCAACAACCGTACTCCAATACATTGCCGGCTAATGGGCATTGGCCGGGACCACAGAAAAATTCGTATCACCCCGAAATTCGTACGAGCCGTGATCGTATCACCGAGGTTTTACTGTATCTGGAACTTTTACGGTCTCATTTCTAACATTTTTTTTTAATTTTTACAACCCCCCAAATAAAATGGGCTGGCGAGCTGTCTTAATATTAACTCTGCTCTTTTATGCCAGTATTTTGAGCCTGACGCAATCCAAATATTCTTTCGTGCAGCCGATATCGCTGCGGCTCTTGTGTTGTAGATTTCGTTAAAAAAAAAGAAGAAACGTGACCTAAACGATGCGCGACCAACTATAGTTCCTATACAGTTTGCTATTACTGATTATTCTGCATCAGGCTTCGTTAAAACCATGTTCATCTTATAAGTAACTTGATTGATTAATTGTAGGAAAAACAAACGAACGAAAGTTCGTTCGGCAATCGGTACTTCAATGAGTACGCGAGCATGCGGTGCACTTACGTGCCGCCGAACGTTTGCTCATACGCGGCTTCGAATTAACGACGGTGTCTGCAGCGTATGGTGGCTTTAATAAAGCAGCATGTATGTATTTCAAAGAATGGTTAAAGATTAGGAGTGCTACAAGTACTCTTGTAGTACCGTTACCATTTGCTGCTCTTGTCCTTGTCGAAGGCTCCACCACGATGCTCATTTATAATCATCAGCCATCACCGCTATCATTGCTTTGTCACGAATGTCTTGGTCACGTGGAGACGATCAACTTCACGCGAATCATCGCCGTCGACGATGAGGTGTCTTCTAAAGCCGTCTGTGAAATGGATGCCCTCTCCGCGCCAGGTCAGCATCTACAGATATACTTCGACCATTCATCGTCGAAGATTTGACGCCTTCGCAGCGATCACAGCTTCTGACCATTCTTCAGCACTAACGCCCTTCTTTCGACGTTGCAGACATCTCGAGGTCGTGCCGTAGCAGTCCAACGCCACATCGACACTGGTTCTCACTCACCCCTACGGCAACGTCCATGTAGCCTATGCGCTACAGAACGTGGCGTCGTTGCCGACTATGTCCACGACATCCCCGCCGAGGCATGATTCGACCTTCACAAAGCCCAGGGGCGTCTCTGGTAGTACTCGTTACAAAAAAAGACAGTTCCATCCGCTTCTGTGTCGATTTCTGGCGACTGAACAAGATCATGCTGAAGGATGCCT
This sequence comes from Rhipicephalus sanguineus, assembly GCF_013339695.2. Classification (NCBI taxonomy): domain Eukaryota; kingdom Metazoa; phylum Arthropoda; class Arachnida; order Ixodida; family Ixodidae; genus Rhipicephalus; species Rhipicephalus sanguineus. The sequence continues at coordinate 130,598,247 of NC_051183.1, read as the reverse complement.
ATACACTACCGCGTATTGACGATACTCTGGACTGTTTATAGGGTACCGAGTTCTTTTCCACGTTAGACTTACGGTCAGGCTACTGGCAGGTGCCTATGGCGGAGGCCGATCGCTCCAAAACCGCTTTTGTCACGCCAGACGGCTTCTATGAATTAACCGTCGTGCCTTTCAGACATTGCAACGCGCATGCTACGTTCGAAAGAATGGTGGACAACGTTCTGCGTGGCCTTAAATGCAGGATCTACCTGTGCTACCTCGATGACATCGTGGTCTTCGCCCCTGACTTCGCAACACACTTGCTCCGCCTTCATTACGTCGTTACTTGCTTGACCAACGCCGGTTTGCAATTAAACCTTAATAAATGTCGATTTGCCATTCGTCAACTCACCATTCTAGGCCACGTTGTGTCTATGGACAGCATTCTCCTGGATCCTGAGAAATTACGCGTTGTTACTGCGTTTCCTAAACCTATTACCATCAAAGAGCTGCGCAGTTTTATTGGCCTATGTTCTTAATTCTGGTGATTTGCTCGAAACTTTGCGTCCAATATATCACCTCTGACGGAACTCACCGGTGACAGTAAAGATCTATCATCGTGCTCCCCTGCCTGCAACGAGGCTTTCACCACCTGGCAACGGCTTCTCACGACGCCACCCATTCTTGGCTATTTGGACCCTCAAGCTCCAACTGATGTCCATACCGACGCCAGTAGTGTAGCCCTGGGTGCTGTGCTTGCACAGCCTCAACCTGGCCACACAGATTACGTGGTGGCATACGCGAGTCGCACCCTCACCAAGGCAGAGAGCAACTACAGCGTCGCACAAAAGAAGTGTTTGGCCATCGAGTGAGCGCTTCGCAAGTTTCGCCCATATTCATGTGGCCCTTCTTTTGAGGTCGTGACCTACCACCATGCGCTGTGCTGGATTTCGACATTAAAAGACTCATCTGGCCGCCTTGCTCGATGGGCGTTGAAAATCCAAGACTCCGACATACGCGTAGTTTATCGTTCAGGACAGAAGCATGCCGACGCTGACGCGCTTTCCCGTTCCCATCTCTCCCTGAAAGGCACTGCTGACTCCACATGTGAGAGCACATTGCCATCTCTTGACTTTGACAACACTGCTGTGGAGCAACGCAATGACCCGCGGACTGCGTCTCTTCTCTACGTTGTCTCCGACACCTCTAAAGTCCCAAAATCGCGATTGCTCCCGGCGCCAAGTTCCGCACATTGCGATTCGTAGCATGTTTCTCTATCGACGCAACTATGCACCAGAATGTCGCAAATGGTTGCTCGTAGTCCCGCGCCTTCTTATCAGAGTTCGCTGAAAAATTGATGGCTGAGTGTGCTATTGTACAGTCGAGCGCGATATGAAGGTTATAGCGCGCGAGCGTCGACTAGCCTGGCGTCCCAGGGGCCTAGCGACACGTTTCAGAACAGCGAAAATCGAGATTACGCATTTTTCTCGCCCTCGTTGGCTGTTCCATGCTACAACAATCACCCCGACGACGAACTCTGCACCCTTTCGCACTAGTTTAAGCTTTCCATTCGTTGCGATCAACTGCATTGTTCATTGGCTTTTATCTCCGCGGACGATAACGAACTTGATATGGACGGTACGGTAAAGCGGCTGCTTGGCGCTGCGTCAGTTGAACGACTTGCTAAGTTGCACGAAATACATAGCGTTGTCATGAAAAAATAAATAAAAAGTTAATGAAAGTGCGTCTTCCTCAGACAGTAGGGATCGCAGTAAGGAACAGCAAAAGCAGCGAGTGAAGCTTGCCTGATACCTCTCTCTTCTTCAAAGAGGATTCTAGAACATGACGCTGTTGTAGTTCTCAGTCGACGCTCACGCGATAACCTTCAAATCGTGCGCGACTGTACATCGCACACGCACCGCTTATCATCCGCAACCAAATGGTACTACAGAGGGCTTTAATAGAACTCTTGGTGACAGGCTCGCTATGTACTTCACACCTGATCAGTCTAATTGGGACCTAGTTCTTCCATTCGTAACCTAGGCTCGCAATACCACGACGCAAGCTACGGCTGGTTTCTCCGCTTTTCACCTCCTTTACTGTCGTCACCCTTCCCACACCATTGACACCATTCAGCTCCATCGACCGGACATGGCCGAGTGCACGCCTATCTGGACGCCGCCAGACAAAAAAAACAATGTCACCAGCAATGTCACCAGAACAATGTTGCCGCTTTACCTCCCATGACCAGAATCGGCAAAAAGCAATCCACGATGCCCAGAAATCGACTCCCGGTTTTATTCCCGCTGCCCTTGTGTAGCTGCCGGAGCTAGATAGCTCACCAAAGCTCTCTTCCAAACTTCGTACGGGCCACACAGCGTACTCGAACGAATTCTCCAAACAAATACCTTATTGAGCGTCTCACGCCGCCGTCTGACCTGTGATATCGTAGTCGCGAGGTTGTAAACGTTCAGAGACTCAAGCCGTGTCATGGTTCTACGGTCCCTGCAGACGACTAGTCGCCAGGATGGCTCCTTGTTTTTGCGTGGGGTCATTGTAACGAAGAGGAAGTACTCCGGCGCAGACGCAGTATCATCGAGCGACAGCAGAGCCTCGCGCTAGCGAACTGTGCTCGGTACATTGCGTCACCAGCGACCAGCTGCACGCTCAACAAATTATATATATATATATATATATATATATATATATATATATATATATATATATATATATATATATATATATATATATATACCATCGAAGAAATGAGGGAGCACACTAAAGAGAACTGCATATTTTGACTCATTTACGTTTCGGCCGTGGCACGGTCTTCGTCAGCATAACAAAAAAACTGTTTTTCGCTTTCTCTCTCTTGATTTGTATATGTATATATATACCAGGTGCACCAGCTATCAGCTGCGGCCGCGCCACACCGGCTCCGCTGCAGCTGTAGGCCGATGAGTTAACGATAGTTTCTTGGCCAGCGCTAGCTACAACTTGCACCGTCACGCGCGCCAGATGGCTGACGCGTGCCAAGAAACCACCGCCAACTTATCGGCCTACCGCTTCAATGGAGTCGGCGACTCGCGGATGCAGCTTATTTCGTTCGCTCAAACCACGGCTTAGAGCAGCATGTTCGCTGCGCGCGAATGCGCTAGCCACGTAGTTCTTTTGTATTTCGCGGGCTTTTTTTTGCAGCTTAAAAAAATGGTATACGTGAGACTTTATTTATCGCAAATATTACAGTTGGGGTTTCTGAAGACGCTTTCGAACTATTGAAATGGCATTTCTTGCCTAAATTCAAGATTCAGCAATTTAGTTGAGTAATCTCAAATAACAAATTAATTAATTATCAAACAAATAATTGTATGCAGTGCGCAATATGACTGTAAGTAATTTTCAACTGATTTCACTCGTCTGTCTCTAATATTGTACATTTTAACACTTGGCTAAAAATAGCCGGGGCACCCGGTAGAAGTGTATATAAAAATCCTGGCATATATCTGCACGTAAACAGTAACAACGTGTATATATATATATATATATATATATATATATGTATATATATATATATATATATATATATATATATATGTATATATATATATATATATATATATATATATATATATATATATATATATATATATATATATATATATGTTGTTACTGACTTGCGCCAGGGAAACATGCCAGGATTTCTTTAGACCATGCGGGGAATTATGTCTGAAATAGGAAATTTTGATTCTTCTTAATGGGAATTCTTCGCCGCATAAGGGAACATCCCTGACTGGTGGGAAAGGCAACGGCGAGTTTGGATCAAGCTTCTCTCAACAGAAGGTGCGTCTGTGCGTTGCCTGAGGCGCCTTCCCGTCTCCCCCTCCACTCGGCGCAAGTGCGGCTCGACTCCATGCAACTATTGGGCCCTTTTCGGAAGATGGGTGTTGACGACCTCTGCATTTCCCGCTGCATACCATTCGCAGTGGGCCGGATAAATATTACGCCTGCCGCGGAAAGGCGAAACGTGCGGTAGTTTTCTCTCGACATGAAACTGTTCTGCATATCTTGCGTTAACACAGGTGGTTTGCGATTGCCAAGCAATCTTCATGCAATTCGAATACAGCATTATTTCCTCCTCAAAACAGGGGTTCTTTTCTGTGACGTGTGGGCGACTTCTTTCGAATACGGTTAGTGAGAGTTTTCTAGACACGTGGCGATGTACCTATCTAGAAAAAAGACATGCCCACTACGGCAGAGGGGCGGCCGGCGAGCCGGAGCACTGGTCGGCGGAGTTTCGGCTGTTTGCATTGGCTGGAATGTACAATTTTTGTGTTCACTCAAGCGACTTCTTGCAATGAATAGCCGCGTTTATAAGCCTCTTTGAAACGTTCGTCATAGCAAGGGCAAGGGGCGACGCGTTGAGTTGGGGAAGGTGCCACTAGGTCAGCGGACGACAGACGCAAGGCTGTTTCCCAATTATTCAGGCGAAAGCCTTAGATGCCTCATGAAATGCGAAAATTTACCGTCGGCGTCCCCTGTCGGCGGTGTTAACACGAGTGATGCAGCAACACGTCATGTGAGGACTTGACAAATTACAAAAATTTGTGACCTCATTATGACGTCAGTATGCCGTCGTATAACTTGTCCCTTGTCACGTATAACTTGTCACATCGTATAACTATGCCGTCGTATAACATGTGACGTCACCACAAAGCATATTGGTGCTAGTACAGTGGCTGGAGTACCAGTAGAGCCGCTACAGTTGCTTGGCCACGGGTGGGCCGATCACGCAGGTAGTGCCAAACCAAGTTAGGTGCATAAAGCCTTCGGAGGGGGGATGCGGGAGGATCAATGCCGTAAATCATAACGGCCAACATCGACATAAGCGACGGCCCTGTTAATGTAAACATGGCCACCTTGTGGTACATCGAGCGTCACGAATACGGCAACCTCTTGCAACTGTGGCTTGAATTTCCAACATTACAGTAGGCATTGTCGTCCCAGCCAGGACGAAGCACACCGCTACCCGACATCCCTCAATAGAATTGAAATAGGTTCTGATGAGAGTGCGCACCACCGCAATCGCGATATGCGCTAGACAAATATTTCGTGTAAAAGGCCATAGTGTCTTCTTGCGCAAGCAAACGCCACGGATATATTTGCCATCCACTGAAGTTGGTATATGTAGCGCTTTCCAGGGCTACCACCCTCGACGGTCTATACCTCACCAGCGTAAAATGTGACTTCAGGTTCCGACATGTCGCCGGCTCTAGCGAAAGACAGTCTGTCGATGACGTCAGCCGGCTAGCAAACAGGCCTCTACACATTGTCTTGGACCGGGCTACCACTTTCATTCGGTGCCACAACCACAACAATAGCCTCATGCTCGCCGCTCTAACGTACAGTCTGTGCACGCGCACGACCTCGATTGACTGAGAACAAGAGGAAGATGGCTTTCGCCTTCGAGTCGTCTATGGCGGTTGCATGAGGACCCTGTGATTTTTCTGCTTTCTTCTTATTCCCTGGCGTTTCTTCAGCAGTAAAAGCCAGTTACATCCTAGCCTTTTCAGGCGAAGCTTGTGATAACACACCGGATGCCTCTACGTGCCTGCACCACGTGTACATGTATATTTGACAGTGTTAGTGAGTTGGAATGTGTGTGTAACTGTTTATGTTTGCATTCATTTTATTTTCAGGCGAAGCATGTTGACACAGATAGTTCGGTGGCCTAGTCGTGCACGAAACACCCGGAGCCCGAGAGCGTACAACCGTGCCTCCCACGCAGGAGCGGCGGTCCCATGCCTATTTGTATGTGGCCCTTTAAGCTCTCTCGACCGGGGGCTTGTCGGTGATCAGCCGCGACTGATGGGATGTTATGTCGAGGTCACTTGCCTTTTCCCGGTTTGCAGCTCAAAAGGACAACGTTCGTGTCGTCTGGCCTCCTCTTTGTCCGTGTGCTTTTTGGGTGCAAACCATGAACGTAATCCAACTGGCCCAATTATCCATTGTCACTTCACGTCGCCATATTAACCCTTTGTATCCCAGCGTCCGCATATGTGGACAAAACATACGAGCGAATCGCGACTATTCTAGCGAACGCTTCACCGTAAAATTGAGTTCAAATATTGGCGCTACTGTGGTGTTTCATAAAAACACCACCAGATGGCAATAGCTTTCATGGCACAGCGGCTAACGGGCACAGAAACATGGCGTCCTCCACAAGTCGCGCCTCAAGGTAGGTGCCTCCCTTTTTTTATAGGTTTGCCATAAATGCGGAAGAATTTGTTTATTATTTGGTGTTATTCAAAAGAAAAAAGGATGTATCTTGTTTTTATGCAAGTTTCGTTGCAATGCGAGCGCCTCACGTTTTGTAACACAAGTCGTTTTGTAGTAGTAAACATTTGTTAAGCTGTTATATACAGATAGGTTGTTCGGGAAACCAGCCCCTAGTGGGTGAGTTCCCTTACAATACCAGGTGGAGTCCCTAGTCAGGGACCCCATTGGTCGTGACCGCTGTCCTGACACGCCGGGCCATGGCTTTTTGGGCCGGAAGGTCCTGGCAGCCGAGCAGGGCCGCCTCCCAGTCCTCTCGGGTTGGGTTGGGGTTCGGGGGTAAAGAAGGATTGAGCTGGCATGCCCATACTATGTGGTAGGTGTCAGCCACCTCCGCATAGTACAGGCAGAGGTCGGAAAAAGAAGAATCAAAATGTTTAAGCACTGCCGGGCGCTGTCCACGTGTGTGGACGGCAGGCCTAGAGTCAGTGAAGTGTCAGTGGAACGCCGCATGGTAGTAGGGGCCGCGTTGCTGCCGCGCGGCTATGCACAAAAGTTTCTCTGTAACGTGGTGAAATGCGTATTTTGAAACTTGCGTTTAGATTTTATTTTCTTCGTTTCAGACGTGGACTAAGTGACGATGATATACAGGCCATACTTTTCGAGTGGCCCAGCGGAAGCGAATGTTCCGATATGGACAGCTTCGATGACGAGCGCGTTGAGGCAGAGCCGTCAACCAAAGGTCCCGTCGAAAAGTATGTAGAGGAATCATCAGATGAAGACTTAGAAGTGGAAGAATCGTCCACAGTAAAAAACAAGACAAAAACGATTTGGCATTGGGTGAAAAAAGATGTCCCTGTAAATGAAGGCTTCCCGGAGAGCGAACTTGTCCCGCTGGTCACTCCTGAAGAGGCGAAAACGCCGCTTCACATGTTCTCAAAGCTCGTCGATGAGGACTTGTTAGAACACCTGACGTTCGAAACTAATCGCTTCCGTGTTCAGAACAGTAAGACAAAAGTGAGGCCAGTAAGAATAGATGAGATCAGAAAATTTCCAGGGGTGATTCTGTACATTTCAGTTGTGTGTCTACCATTCAGGCGCATGTATTGGTCTCGGCTACTGCGTCAGGCACACGTTGCAGATTGCATGCCCCGAAACCAATTTGATGAAATTATTTTTCTCTTCTATGCCGCAAACAACGATGATATGAAAAAAAAGGAGAAGGTGGGTATGATCGCCTCTACAGAGTGCGCCCAGCTTTATAACGCCTAAACAAAAATTTTTTGGATGCCGCTGAGATAGAACCATGTCTGGCAGTTGATGAAATGATAATCCCTTTCAAAGGTAGGCACAGCCTAAAAGCCTACATGATGAAAAAAGCAAAAAATGGGGCTATAAAGTGTGGACACTCGCTGGTAGGTCAGGCTACGTGCATAAGTTTGAGCTATGTGGTGACAACCTTGTTTCAGATCCGACAGGACTTGAGAATGCAATTGGCGAAAGTGGGAAGATAGTTGTCCATTTGAAAGAAGGCTGCACAGGAAAAGAAGTGTTCTGTGACAACTTTTTCGCATTTGCCGAGCTCCTCGCTGAAATGAAGCTGCGTGAGTTGGGCTGCACTTCACCTCTCAGAAGCGGGAGGACTGGCCGCTGTCCATTGCAAAATGAAAGGAGCTAAAGGCTAATGGTCGTGGCTCATTTGATTTTCGCCGGCAAAAAGAAAACGACCTTCTGATTTGTCAGTGGTACGACAATCGAATTGTTAGACTTGGGTCAAACAAACATAGTGTGAACCCTGCCGGGTCCTGCCGGAGACATGACCGAAAGTCAGAAGTCATTTGTTGAAATCCAGAGGCCTAGCATTGTGAAAGTGTACAACCAAAGTATGGGTGGCGTAGATAGGGCAGACCAGCTTCTTGCAATCTACAGGAACGCCCTGAAGACTAAGAACGTGGGACAAACGATGTATATTAGATGTGGAAGCATCTTATAGCGGAGTTCAATCCAGAGTGGTGGTGGTGGGGTGTGCGGCGTGACCACCCTACTGCGGCCTGCGCAAACCTTCTCCACTTCCCCTTTGCACCCAACTCCCTCTCTCCCCTTTCCCTCGCACGCCCCCTCCCTCTCCCCCCTTCCCTCCTCCCCGTCTCATTTCCCTTTTCCCATCCTCCACTCCCCCTGTCACCCCTCCCCTGTCCCCTCTCCCCTGTCCCCTCTCCCTTTCCCTTTCCCATCCCTCACTAACATTTCCCCTTCCCTTTCCTTTCTCACCCCTCTCCACTCCTCCTCTCCCATTTCCTTTTCCCTATCGCCTCCACATCACCCCTCCCCTTTCCCTTTCCCCTCCGCCCTCTCCCTTTCCCCCTCACCACCTCCACCTCTGAAAGGCGGGATCTACATGCGAAACACTGCTTCGCGGTCGCCTCAGGTCCCCTTTAGCGGGAGGAGATGGTGTGATTTTTCCAACTTACTTGATCTAGCCGTCGTCAACAGCTGGCTGCTCTATCGTGCCACACAAGTACACCCATGCAGCTGGCTCACTGCAAGCTTCAAATGCGATTAGGTTTGATGAAGGCCGAGCAACGCCATAGAAAAATATTGAAGGAGGCAGAGGGTATTTGGCTGCACTAGTACTCTCCCAACAGGGCCTCGGATATTCCTGCACAGTACGGTATGACTGTATCAATCACATGCCCATAAAAATCGCACAGCCAAATGCTCAACGTTGCAAAATGCCAGAATGTAAACGGAAGACACGCATGCAGTGCAAAAAATGCCAAGTCTACTTGTGCATTGAGGAAGATGGGCCCACAAACCTCTTCGAACGGTTTCACCTATTGTAACCAGTGTTCCTACTGTCCACATATGTGGACACTCATTTTCTTGCATAATTAAACCTATGATTTCCAAATTTTCTGCGGATTTCCGCTTTTTTATGTGCTTGTATTGCATATATGCCAAAAAAATGTTGTTTGCACAATTGTACAGCACATGGGACACTAACGGTTAAGGTGAGCGCCTTCTTGCCTGGCTAAACATAAAATTGCACCGTCGGCATCCCGTGTCGTCGGTGGTGTCGTGGACAAGTGGTACAAAAAACCATCATCACGTGAAGACGTCACAGATCGCACAAATTTTCGACGTCATTTGACGTCACAAATTCTGGTGCGACGTCATGTTACGTAACGCCACGTAATGCCGTTGTAGCGCCCTCCGTTGGGCATCAATCAAACCCGGAGGGCGTGCGGCCTCAAGAGTTGAAAATAAAGAAGCGGTCGCATTGCCACGTGAAGCCACGGCTCGTGTTTGCTGCTGGCGTCGAATCTGGTTCCGCTGTTTCGTTCTTTCGCTCCTGTGGCATTAGTCTACAACGTCATCACATGACATTACAGCTTGGTCAAAGGTGGGCTGATCACGGAGGCAGTGCAAAACCAGGTGAGGTGCCTCCGATCCTGGAGGCAGTGCGGAGCACGCTAGGTGCACAAAGCTTTCGGAGGGTGGCGGGGCAGGATAAATACATCTAGGAGCTTGCATGATTGGTCGTTCATGCAGGCTCCATATAACATCGGCTCAGAAGAAAAAAAAAAGATGACTTTCGCCTTCGGGTCGTCTTAGGTGAATATGAACGCATCACTGTCGTTGTTGCCTGCATTAACTGAAGTGCCGCGCTGCTAAGGGAACGGTTCAGATGGAGCAGTGCGTCGTGGTATAGATAGATAGATAGATAGATAGATAGATAGATAGATAGATAGATAGATAGATAGATAGATAGATAGATAGATAGATAGATAGATAGATAGATAGATAGATAGATAGATAGATATGTTCAAGGTAGCAGAAGTTCCCCAAGGAATGCTTCGCATAAAATAAACGCCGACAGCCGAGCGCGTTAATGCCGCGCTGTTCGCATTTCTTATTCACGTGTGGCACATACCCGCATACCACAGTACATTGTATGCGAGTACAAACCATTCGGAGCGGATCGGCGGTGGATCCACGGGCTGCAGCGGGTGAGTGAGCTCCTCGTTTTTCGACTTTTATATTGGGAAATCTCGTTGATAACCAGGCAAACATAGTATCAATCGATTCGTGAAGTGTTCACGATCACGATTTCACTAAGGTCGGAGTGTTATTTTGTGTTAGTTTCTCAGAAGCTATAGATTTGAAAATGTAAACAAATCATCTATTAGCGCCAATAGAGTTGAAGTTCAATAAATTTTAAAAAATATTTACTCCAAGTTGCAAGCATCGACATTTCGTACTCCTCCCATGAAATTCTGAAAGGAACGCGAATCCAAAATTCGCATTTTTCTAAGTACTTTAGAAGAGGAGTTACAGGCGTTTGAAGTTTTACATGTATTTGCCCCATAGGAGTCACATGGCTTGGTAGAGAACAAATCCCCCTCAATCAAAGAAACCTAAGCGACATCGGCGAAAAAAAACCCTCTCATTCGATTCTCCGACCTTGATTTTATAAAGACACGGTATTTCGTGAAGTATTTCGCCGGATTAATGATGTAGCAAGCGACTGAAAAATCAACGGAAAGATCGTTAAGCAAGGGCAGCCATATAGAACCGGTTCAACACCAATCTGAATCTAGAAACATCACATGTAATCTTGACTCTAGAAGAAAACTGTTACGATAGATGGAAGGTATAGGAAGGGGTTAACCCATCTCAAACTGTATTTCTGTGTTCCTTTGGAATTTAGGGGGAAAAAAATTACAATTATTACTACCAAAGGAATACATACTGCACGCAAACTGATCCGAGGAGCCGTCTTTACTGCACGCAACCGTAACGTATCTCCCTCTAAAAAAAAAGAAAAAAAGGGGGTGGGGGAAATCCGCTGTTACACTGATCGGTCAGAAACGGTCGGCGGGTTCGGTTAGTAGGCAGTCAATCCCAAACCATGACAGGACAAGTTAAAGCCAAGAAAGTTCCGCAAAGGACCGGAACAATGAAGGAAAGAAGAGAGAAAACAAAGAACAAGCGTGCAATCAGAGCTCCGCCGCCATGCCGAAAGAGCAAAGCCGGGACTGGACAAGGCTTTCGAATCACAGAAGGGACGCAGAACACAGAGAAGAAGGCAGCTACTCCTGATTGGTGGGACGACTGCACGGACCTAAGTCAAGATACGCCTGACATTGATTCATGCTTTGGCAGTCAGCCCAAGATGCAATCGCGTGCAGAAAACAGGAAAAGATAGCGATTTTAGAGCTGACCCAACAGAAGGAAAAGATAATGTACACGGAGAGGAGTGTGAAAAAGCCGAGATCGTGAGAGATCTCAGAATGAGTGTAATTCTCCAGTGCGACAGAGACTTCATTGACCATCTTTTAGTGACACAGCAAAAGGCACCGGAAGCTGCACAGGATCTAAAAAACATGCTGGACGAGTTTCCAGAAAATGAAGGCTATTGCCCTACAGGTCGTAGAAAAAAACGCACATCTCGAAGGCAGAATCAAGAACTGACAAACATTAAACCTAATGTGACGCGCACATTCGCAGAGGTGACAAAATCGAACTCAAACGAAGAATATCAGAGCAACGAACGGAAGAAACGAGCCTTGAGAGAAAGGCAATCCTTCTAGTCAGGTCTCCTGATCATGAGCAAGAAGAAGGCATCTCGGGAAAGGTGAAAACAAACCTAGTTAAGCATTTTGACCCGGCTGCTCTCGGACTAAAAGAGGTTGGCCTCAGGCAGATTAAAGGAGGCATAGCGGTTACCGCTGCCCCTGCTGCGGCCATACAAAATTGAAAGACAGGCTGCAAGAGCATCATGAGACAATGCACTACGACACCAAACTAGTAGAAGGACCACAACCAGATCAGACTTATCTCAGTCGACAAAATGTGGAATCGGCGGACATACCAAAGATTCTCCTTGAACAGAATGGACTAGAGGGAGCAGTGAACGAACATAAAGGTTGTCTGGAGATCAGAGAAGAAATTCGGTTCCCACATTACTCTTCGCAATCGCGAACCTTAGACTAGCCATGAGGTAGTCCAAAGAGGAAGCCTATATATAGGATGGTCCAAGTGTAGAGCAGTGGAGAAACGTGTACCTACCCAAGTGTACATTCTGTACAAGAGTAGGGCACAAGGAGGAGAAATGCTTCTCAAAGGGTGCAAGATGCACAGAATGTTCAGGGGAGCATTATTATAAAGAATGTAAAGAAAAGCAAAAGAGATGCCCCCTGTGCGTCGATGCCGGGAAGGATGAGGTGAATCACTCGATGTGGGACGGGCCATGCCCCACGTTTGAAGAACGATATCAGAAGAAACGAAAGGAGATTGGATTCAACTAGAACAACCCCTTCTAGTATCAATAGACTCTTCTAGAGTGAAACATCTAACTTAAGTACATTTACCCCTATCGCTAAAACTAACCAATTTCATCGCAGAAACCGAGTAACCGAGTAGGTTCAGACAACTATTTTATTTTAGCTTACTTCATAACTCAATCACTTCATTCTTGAATCAAGCAGGTTTATTTAGTTACCCTACTTTATTTTACCTTGTAGCATAATCACTCAATTTATTAAACCAATTACGTTTAGGTTTACCTAATCTGAAATGACTTCTATCTAATCCAAACAAACTTGATGACGAGCACCAGTGAAATGGCTGACCACACAGAACAGCTTAAAATCGTTCAAGTCAATCTAGGTCGCTCAATCAAGGCTACTAAAACACTAACAAACAACTTATTAGAATTTAAACAAAACATAACATTGTTACAGGAACCCTACACGTTAAAGAATAAAATAATTGGTTTCTCACTCAAAGATAGAATATTAGCCACAGAGGATTCACCTAAAACTGCAGTCATAGTTCACGACAAACAAATTGAAGCCTTTCCAGTCCACATATCGCAGACAATTAATATAATTAAAATAAAATGGTATAGTTCGAAAGTCACCATTATGAACTGCTATATCCCCCCTAAAGGCGCACTGGAAAGCACAATCTCAACAATTGAAAAATATATACAGTCAAACGCTAATGAACATATAATTATAGCAGGAGATTTTAATGCCAAAAATACTCTATGGGGTGGACAAATAACCGATGCAAGAGGCAGGGAATTGCTTGAATTTATCAATTCAAATAATCTAAATAAATTAACGATGGAATCATTCCCACATTTGAAACCAAAAACGGTCGCAGTTGGATAGATATAACATTGACAACTCAGTCAATTCTACCCCACATAGAACATTGGGAAGTCCTAGATGTACCCAGTGAATCTGATCATAAATATATACAACTAAAAATATTTAACAGAAAAGAAAACAGACAGAAAAGGCTTACTAAAACAGGGGAATTTAAATTATTACAAGAACTAGGACAAGACAGGTGGTTTGATGAAATAGTTGAACAAGACATAGAAAGCTCAGACCAACTAGACGACTTAATTGATCAGATATACAAAAAAATAGACAAACTAAAAAACAAATATTCGAAAACAGTAAAACAAAGTAATTTGGAGAAAATAGCCAAACCGTGGTGGACACCACAGTTGGAGATAGAACGCAAAAAAGTTAGGGCTCGCAGAAGGAGATTTCAGAAAGCAAGAGACGAAATCCAGCGAGAGATATACAAGAAGCAATACTACGAAGCATTTGCAACTTATCAGAAAAATATTAATGAAAGCAAGGACCTTTCTTGGAAAGAATATTGTGCCGAAATTAGAAAGAAAAACCCTTTCAACTTGGCATATAAAATTGCTACAAACAAGGTTAAAAAGGCGATAGTATTAAATCCAGTTATGAAAGCCGACGGAAACCTAACAACAAATATAGAAGAAACAGCAACAGAAATCATAAAAGCACTATACAAAACCACAAGAGAACAACGTAATGAACAGATCGTAGACGCAAATACAAAGGTGGGAATAGCATTGAGCCAAAGCTTAAATAACGAAATCCAGGATGAGGTACAACCATTCTCTGAAGAGGAGATAAATAACGTAATTAAAGGTTTACGTAAGAGAACAGCACCGGGGCCAGACAACCTTACAACATCATTTCTACAGACACTATATATCAAACATAAAAAGATATTTCATTTTATATTAAATACAGCACTCAAATTAAACTATTTTCCGAGGGCATGGAGAAAATCAAAAATAATTTTAATTCCTAAGCAAAGCAATAAAGGACAAACAGATCCAAGTAACCTTAGACCAATTGCAATCAACTCTATATTCGGCAAGATCTATGAAAAACTACTGTATCAAAGAATCTACCATCATTTGCACATTAACAGACTTATTCCACAGAATCAATACGGATTTACCGATGGAACATCAGCAGTGCACGCATTACAGACACTAAAAACTACAGTGGAAAAAGCAAAATTAGACAAACTTAAAGTAGCTATTATATCCCTAGACATAAAAAACGCTTTTGGAAGCGTAGATTCAAGTGGAATCTTAACTGAACTTATGCAATTGAAAATGCCGACATATATCATAAAGGTTATTAAACACTTACTTCATGGAAGAAGCATAACATATGAACTACCATCACAAAACATTGAATTCCAATTAACTGGAGGTACACCACAAGGTTCACCACTGAGCCCGATATTTTGGAATATCATAGTGGCCAAAATACTAAACACAGAAATGCCGTTTGGAACAAAAATCCAGGCTTTCGCAGATGATATAACATTAGTGATAACAGCTCAAACCAGGGCACAAATGGAAAGTAGGAGTAATCAAGCACTTAGATTAGTACAAGAGTGGAAGTGAGGAAACAAACTAACATTTCTCACAGTAAGTGTAAATACCTAATATTAGGAAAGGATTACCAGAATGACCATCCCATAATCAAATGGGGAACACTAATATAAAAAAATCCAGCGAAATAAGATCTTGGGAGTAACCTTTGACAGTAAGTTTTCTTTTTGACTCATCTTAACAACATTAAAGATAAGATACAAAAATTTACAATAGGATTAGCTAAATTCACAGGCAACAGTTGGGGCATGTCAACCAAACAACTAGAGATATTTACATCAGAGGTATGAAGAGCAATTGTCTATGCGTCACCAATATGGTACTCTAATAAAAGTCACATAATAAGGAAATTAAGAAGTATACAACGGCAACTTTAATTAAAATATGTAAAGGATACAGAACAATACCAAACACGGCACTAAATGTCATAACAAAAGTTCCACCAATTCACTTAACAATAGAAAAGAAAATGAGCTTTACCTAATTAAAGATGACAAAAAAATATTTGAATGGAATGGAAAACAATTCACTAAAAACTACATAGCTCCATCCCCGACTTATGGCATCCATCCTGCGAATCTAAAATCAATCAAACATAATAAAATCCATCCGTTGCTGATATTAACTATATATACCGAGTGATCAGAACAAAATGGCAAATGCGGAGCCAGTTACGTGGTCATCGTACAAAATGGCATTATACTAGAGACCAGGTTATATTAAACTACCAAACTACTCCAGCAACTTCGAAGCAGATAGTCAATCGCAATCAGAAAGCATTAGAAAAATTAAAAGCCTGGATTGTTCCAAATCTTATCAAATTCTAACTGACAGTCTATCTGTCTTAAAAGGTTTAGAAAATGCCCATAATAAGAATTACTTCGTGTACTCTATCAAACAGAATATATTATCACTGCCAACCTAACAATATCCATAACATACGTTCAAGCTCATAAAGGAATAACAGGGAACGAAATAGCAGATGAATTAGCTAAAAAAGCATGCACGAGTGGAGAGAATGTTGAGGTGCCAATCACATCAAAATTTATCAGAAAGAAACTTAGAGAAAAATACAGTGACAGATGGAACTCGGAATGGCATGAAATGGGCAAGAGAACATATTGCTACGAATGGGTAAAAAATGTGAACATCCTACCGGCCCATTTTCCACTGGGACATTGGGAAACGCAAGCGGTCTCAGCACACGGACGGTTCCCTTACTACCTAAGAAGATTCGGCATCATCGAAGACGAGGAATGCAAGTGCGGACAAGCGGCATCTTCGTTTGATCATTATCTGACCTCATGTTCAATTACTAAAAATGAAAGAGAAAAACTACAGAAATATTACAAACAGAGCATTGACAAGCATAAACCAGAAATAATTAAAGACAAAGAACAAATGAAAATTATAGAGGAGATAGTCAAAAAAGCCAACCAAAGCATTCTGGCCGAATAATAATAATAATAATAATAATATAATAATAATAATAATAATAATAATAATAAATAATATAATATATAATAATGTAATAATAATAAAAATACAAAAATAAAGATAGATTTGTTGAACACTGAAATCATGCCTAGAAGGAAGAGGGAGCGGAGCGAGTGTAGGGGAAAAAATATAGAGCAAGCAACAATCTCAAATCCATGTCGACTCATCTAATGGGAGAAAAGAACGAATGTTCGAATTATCTGTGTCAAACGCATGACGCTACGGCTTTGCGTGCATTCCGTGGCAAGAATCACACCGCTCGGCTGCTGCGTACGAACTGCTTCCATTTTTTTTTTTATTTCACAAACGGCTCCTGTTCGCGAATGGCGCGGTCCATGCGCTGCCGTCCTTCGTGAGAAAGAGAAAGTAACCTAACACGCCTTGTCGCTCGGGCCGCGCGGCTGACTGACCGGAAGGCGGTGCTCGCGAGTCCCAGAGCGGCGGCACGCCTATTTGCCGGAGCGGCAGTGCGTCGCTTGTAGAATATCACAAAACGGTCCTATAAAAATACAAAACTAAAAATCTACACAACTGACCTACAAATTCTCAGAGGAAACCGGACCCCCTGAACAACAGGGCGGCTCTTAAGCCTCTCCGAACAAACACCGTAACTTCGGTGCATTCGGAGCAGCGCAACCTCGAACAAACACTCCTGCCACCCCATTCCTCCTTAGCTCTGAGGAACTTAGACCCCCTGGATACAAGGTGGGCGCATAAAAGCCCCTCCGACCGCCGTATTTGGTGCAATGGAGCTGGGCAACCTCGAGCAAATGCGAAATCTTGCAAATACCAAAAACCACGGAGGAAACATGACCCCCTGGAGATGCGAGGTGGGCAACCCTCTCCTGGCGCTGTTCAATCGGTGCACAAGGAGAAGTTCAAAATAAGAATAAAACGTGGTGTCAAATCAGCTCTATAAGACCCCCAGGACCCACCGGTGGGCAAATCAGAGCTACTTCGAAAACCTTTACGAACAAAGAACAATTAGGTCAAACTATAATACAGCCCTAAAACATTTAGGAGACTATAAAGGCAATAAAAGAAAATTATAAATAACAGAACACAAAAACGAAAACTTTTTCACCATGAAAAAAAAAAAAAAGGTGAGAGCTGTAAGGAGAGGAAACTATATTGGATTGAGGAAAAAAAAAAAGCGACCGAAAGCAAACGCTCCCTCTGACTTCTAACACTCTCTTCAAGAAAACGAAAATAATATTATTTCAAATGGTTGTCTATGCTCAGGAACATTCAAACTGCAATTCGCCAAATGAATTTGGAAAAAGAAAAAAAAAAAAAAAAAGAAAGAAAGAAAAGAAAACGAAAGGAAAAAAAAAGAGAAAGTGAGCGACAAATGAATGTAGAAAAAAAAAGCACCAAAAAGAAAAGAATAGAAGTGAAAAAAAAAGAAAAGAGAAGAAAAAAGTTTGCATTACAAAAAAAAAAAAAAAAAAGACAAAAGAGGAAAAGATAAAACAAAACAAAACAAAAGAAGTGAAAGGAAAACAAAAGAAAAAAAACAAGAGAAATCATCGAGAGAGAAAAAGAAAAAAAAAACAAAAAAAACAGACCGATGCAAAAGAAAAAAAAAGAAATAAAAGAAAAGAAAGAAACCAGAAATGTGAAAATGGAAGTATATGCAAAAATATATATATATATCTATATATGTGTGTATGTAGTGTGTATGTATGTATGTATATATGTATATGTATATATACGTATATGTGTATGTATGTGTGTGTATGTGTGTATGTATATGTATATGTATACTGTATTTACTCACGAATGCCAACCTCTAACTATCGAGAACCATCTGTCACACTTCAAAATTCTCTTTCTCACAATTAAAACCATGAAATTACATCTCTAAAATTCATGCAGGAAGGTTAACCACACTAACAAGTCAACCACAGAATATGTAAGCGCCTCACCATTCTCTCGCACTTTCAACCACTAGATATCAGTAATGTAATAAAAAAAATGAAAATCAAGAATTCAAGAATAATTCAACTTAGATATATTCTCCGCATCTACTACTGACACGTAATCAAGTCACATTCTACCGTGGTGGGGGGTGGGGGGGTGGGGGGTCAGTAATCAAAATTTCATTATTTTACAGAGCACTTAATCAGTAGAAGTTAAACCAAAAATCAACAGCCTGCCCCCAAGGAAACAAGACAAGGAAGATTCCACGAAGACAAGACAAGAGCTACCACTTTCAAGATTCAGTACCGAAGATTAAACTCTGACACATGTTAGCAGCAAGAAATCAATGTAACATGAACAGTAGTTTTTTTTTTTTTTTTTTTTTTGTCCGCTGCTTTGGGTTGGGGTCCCGTTCTCCTTCCCCTCCAAAATTTAACTTGGCTCTGCCCTGTTCATTTTTCTTTTCTCATTGGCATTGCCTGCTATATTATTATGGTGCAGGCCGAGGTTTTATTTTTATATTATTTTAATTTTTTTTCTATTTTTTTTTTCTCTCCTTTTTCATACCTCACAATAAAGAAAGTACAAAGTACATTGTATGCGGGTAAGTGCCGCAAGTAATTCACAGTCTCAATCAACACGGTAACCGCGAACACTGACATTGAAACGCAAGGCAAGTAAGGGAGCTAGACAGAACATCCTGGAAGATGCTCAACTGCCATCCACTCGTCCACGCGGTTTGCTAGAATGACACAATTTTCTCTTAATTTCTTAAGAAGCTGGGCTTTGGCCTCATGCTGAACAAGGATGACGTCAGATTGCTTAAGAGCTGCTTGTGACACGCGAATAAGCAGCCGCGAAGTACCTTGAGAGCATCCGGCTACACTGCAGCAATGAGGTTTCGCCTGAGTATCGGCAAGGCGTAATAATCACGGCCTACATCGACTTAAGCGAGGGACTCGTTAATGTAACCATGGTAACCTTGTGGTACATCGAGTGTGACGAACACGGCGAACTCGTGCAACTGTGGCTTGAATTTCCAAAGTCAACGGTAAGCATTGTCGTCCCAGCCAGGAAGAAGCACATCACTATCGGACATCGCTCAATACAATTGAAATGAGTGCCCATGGGAATGCGAACCACAGGAATGACGATATATGCAACACAAATATCTCGTGGAAGAGGACACAGTTCGCTTTGCGCAAGCAAATGCCATAGCCATATGCGCCATGGTAGACTATAGATACAATAAGTGCCATTCACTGAAGCTGGTCTACGTGACGCTTTCGTAGGCTACCATCCTTGACGGTCTATGCCTCACGAACGCAAAATGTGACTTCAGGTTGCGACATGTCGCCGGCTTAATCGACAGACAGTCTGTCGATGACGTCAGCTGGCTAGCAAACAGGCCTCTACACATTGTCTTGGACCGGGCTACCACATTCATTCGGTGCCACAATCACAACAATCGCATCATGCTCACCGCTCTCAACGTAGTCTGTGCACGCACAGGGCCTCGAAAAAGACGTTCTGATCACAGAAATGGGCGTGTTAGCCTTTCTGAAACATGGAGTGATCATCCCACTGTAATCACGGGATTCCGTTGTGGTCGCCGGCTGCCAGCAAGCGGCTTCATTGCAGGTGCGACGGCGTGGGCGCGTATTAAACCACGGCGATGCGGAACTTAACGTAGGCCGCATCCCACTTCGCCGGCCGCCAGGCACCGAACACACACAGACAAGCAGCTTAATCGGCGAGGTCTCGTTGCGCACATCACCACAATAACACCAGAGACGTAGCACTCACTGCCATCTACCTGAAAACCGTCAACAACCCCTTCCATGCATGCACAAGGGTTCGTGAAATGTGCGTGCGTTCTTCATTGTAGCGGACAGGTACAATCACTACGTATCAGCTTACCGCGTGTGGTATTTGTAGTACCGATCTTCTTGTTGGCATCGTTGCGCAGCTGAAAACTGGTATATAACAAATCGGTGACTCCTGAACATTTGTGTGTGGGTATCACATTTGCACATATGTGTAGCGTGATTTCGTAACATTTCGCTCAATGTAAAAATATTACGTCATAGCCACCTTTCCGCAGCATGCTTCGCACAAACATAGATCCAACGTTACGTGGTATCTGCCGAATTTGATTTCCTTTTTTATTGCGTGAGCTGTTATATGGACATCTTTGGCGGGTTTTTAACGTTGTTTTTCTGCTCCGAGTAAAGTAAAAATCGAT
>NC_051183.1:130477485-130577484 GCF_013339695.2 Rhipicephalus sanguineus | reverse complement strand
CTGCGACTGAAAAAAAAATTGTTTTTTATTGATATGGTGATAAAAAGATGTTGCCGCACAAATAGGGCGCTCGCTAGTTCTAGGCTCTCGAATGCATCGAACATACAAAGCAACAAACAAACATAGAAACTGTAGGATATTAAAAAAATAAAACCCACACATATATGTCAAACAACAGCGTCATAACCTAAAAGAAAATGTCCGAAATGCCATTAATAAAGTCTCTTTACTGTCTATAGTCATCCTGAAGATGAATCCTCACATATGGGCAACAGAGTAGTCAAACCATCGTGATATGTACGACCTACATATAATAAGTAGGATATATATATAGTAAATAAAGTTAAAATGGAAACATGAATGCCTTAATAATTGCCAGCAATGCACCTACCTTCAAGAAAGCGTTGTATTGCTTTTAAAGCGTATGTAAGGCTCTCGTCTGCCATGGGCTCAAAATATTTTTGTTGAACAACTTCAAAGCGCCAAAAAACGCCTGGCCTGCGCTGAAACCGCAGCACAGTCACAGCGAAAGCTGGAAGAGCGGCGTTTCTAGAGCCCGTTGTAAGCTCTCTTGGGGCTACAATACAAGTACACTAGAAAGGTACCCACTACGCCATAAATCACAATTTTTGTGAAATTAGGAAGCACCTACTATGCCATTATTCTTCATTCTGCGGAGAAGCGAGGCACCAGCTGCACATCTGTAAGGCATTATGTGCACTTTGTTGACGCGACGACTGATGACGATGAAGAATTATGGCTCAGCCCTTTGTAATGGGTTGGAAGCTTTAAACGGCCCACCAGTTATGTAATTTGCATTGGGTGACGCCCGGTCGCTATTTCCCTCTCCCGTCATGCTGTATAACATACGTTGACGTGGGTGAAAGATGGGGGGGGGCGAATAACTCCTGCCGCGAGTCTTATATTTCATGAGTGTAAGCTACACCCACAAAGACTGTGGGCAACGCGCTGCGCAGGCCTCGCCGTGATGTGTAGGAAGCTTCGCGATTGTTTTGGAACAATCTGTTAAGATTGCGCGCCGCACGAGAATGTTCCAGCTTTGTCGAGAGATAACGCCGCCACCGGCGATATCGCTGGAAAGTTCGATAGCGCCTGTATAAAAGCCGACGCGCTTGACTGCTTGTCAGTTGATCGACGGACGACGCCCTGTTCGCCGCTATCATTGTACAGCGTGTATTGCTGTAGTTCTAGTTCTCATTTTCCCGGCCACAAGTTCGGCCAAATAAACAGTTTCATTCTGCAAACGCCGACTGCTGTCTTCGTCGACGTCACGACCACGTGACATCTGGTGGAGGTGCTGCTTCATGATCCGGACACCACCGCGGAGCGCTGACCCAAGCCCAAGCCGCGAAGACGACTCTAAGGACAACCCGAATCCTCGAACCAGCCGCCGGCAGAAGGGACTAGAACCAGAGTACGGGCTCCTTCCCGAAAACGCCAGGCAGCCGAAGACCGTCACATCGACCGCCGAGACGATGACTGACGCAGTGCTCCCTACGGCGATCGTGATGCAGCCACCCAGGGAGCCGCCGGCGTTCCGTGGTTCGCCATGTGAAGACCCCGAGACTTGGCTCGAGACCTTTGAAAGGGTCTCAACATTTAATAACTGGAACTGCGAGGACAAGCTGCGCCACGTATACTTCTACCTAGAAGACGCCGCGAGGACGTGGTTCGAGAATCGAGAATCCGCCCTACAAACATGGGATCTCTTTCGGACGACGTTCCTAAGCACGTTCACGAGCGTGGTCCGCAAGCAACGGGCCGCGGCTATGCTGGAGACCACTGTGCAGCTGCCCAATGAAAATATTGCCATCTACACGGAAGAGATGAATCGCCTGTTTCGACACGCCGACCCAAGTATGCCCGAAGAGAAGAAAGTGAGGTTCCTCATGCGGGGTGTCAAACAGGAACTCTTCGCTGGATTGATAAGGAACCCGCCGAAGACGGTCGCTGATTTTGCATCGGAGGCTTCCACGATCGAGAAAACGCTTGAGATGCGAACGCGGCAATACAACCGCAGCTTCTCGGCTACAAGCTACGCCGACGTTCAAGCCCTAGGACCCGCCGACCTGCGTGAGACGATTCGAGCAATCGTGCAAGAGGAGTTGCGAAAAATTCTACCTCCTTAGCAACCTCAAGTAGAGTCCATCGCCGACGTCGTGCGCCAGGAGATCCAGCATTCACTCGGCGCGCCTCAGCTAGCAGAGCCGCAGCCGCAAGCTGTTAGCTATGCTGCTGCAGCCCGCCGTCATGCTCCTTCTCCACGCCCCCGCCAAGACGCCACACCGCCGCAGTACCGTCACCAGACGCCGCCGCCGCCACCGACGCCCTACCGACCACCTGTCGGCCAGCGCAACACCCCGAGGAAGACCGATGTCTGGCGTGCCCCCGACAACCGCCCGCTCTGCTACCACTGCGGAGAGGCCGGCCACACGTACCGCCGCTGCCAGTACCGACAGATGGGACTACGCGGATTCGGTATCAACGCGCCGCGCCCGCAGACAGGCGAACGGCCGCGCGACATCAACGACTACCTCACCGGAACACAGTGGCAAGAACGACGACCTTCCCGCTCGCCGTCGCCCAGGCGCTACATGTCACCGCACCGCCGGCCGTACACTGGCCCAAACCGGGGCCGGTCGCCTAGCCCGTATCCGGAAAACTAAGGGCAGCAACCGATGGAGGTGCGGTTGCTGAACGACGAAATGCTGAAGATCCTCCGCCGTCGACGACGACGCCGCGACGAAGTTCCGAGCCCCCGCCGCACGCCGAACGACGTCCTGAAGACGAAACTTTGCGACCGGAAGCAGACCTGACGACGCAACGCGGAAGCAGCAGTGCAAACCGACGCAGCCGTGACCCGACGCCGCGACGTAACCGCAACGTGAGACGGCGGACTAGCGACCTCGACGTTCTGATCGACGGCCACAACATCACCGCACTCGTCGATACTGGAGCCGACTATTCCGTCATCAGTGGGCCGTTCGCAGCACAGTTGAAGAAAGTTAGGACTGCTTGGGAAGGCCCCGAAATCCGGACCGCTGGAGGCCATCTGATAACGCCGATTGGTGTCTGCAATGCACGAGTCACCATCAATAACCGGACTTATCCTGCGAGCTTTGTAATTTTACAAAACTGCTCCAGGGATGTGATACTGGGAATGGACTTCCTAAGTGACCACGGCGCCGTCATCGACCTGAGGTCTGAGTCGATAACACTGAACTCAGACAAAGCGCTCCCGCCCCACGCGATGCCAGGCAACCATGCATTTGAATGTGATAGAAGAGCAGGTGACCATTCCGCCGCGCTCCAGCGTCATTATTTCCGTCGGCACCGAAAAACCTGCGAACCTTGAAGGCGTCATCGAGGGCGATCAGCACCTACTCCTGAACCGTCAAATTTGCGTCGCACGAGGTATAGCCGAGCTGCGTGACGGTAACGCAAAAGTAGTGCTGACAAACTTCAGCCACGAATATAGGCACCTCAACTTCGGTACGACGGTTGCCTACATCGACGAATGTGTAGCCGCCAGCGATGCTTTCGCCCTCTGCGATGTTGCCGAACCTGCTTCGACGAATAGAGGTCCCGATCCGAATTTTGACGTCAACCCAAGCCTTCCGAAGGCCAAACAAGACCAGCTCAAAACCCTGCTCTTGCAATACAAGGGCTGTTTCTCGTCGTCATCGCGGGTCCGACAAACGCCCCTTGCGAAGCACCGCATTATAACAGAAGAAAATTCTCGACCACTCCGTCAGAGCCCATACAGAGTTTCTACTCGAGAGCGCGACGCGATAAAGAAACAAGTCGACGAGATGCTATGCGACAACATCATCCAGCCGTCCAAGAGTCTGTGGGCGTCACCTGTGGTGTTAGTGAGGAAGAAGGATGGAACCCTACGTTTTTGCGTCGACTATCGTCGCCTGAACAAGGTCACGAAGAAGGACGTGTACCCTCTCCCACGAATAGACGACGCCCTAGATCGACTCCACAACGCCAAGTACTTTTCGTCGATGGACCTCAAGACCGGCTACTGGCAAATCGAAGTCGACGAGAGAGACCGAGAAAAGACTGCCTTTATAGCACCCGACGGCCTCATTGAGTTCAAGGTCATGCCTTTCGGTCTTTGCTCGGCACCTGCGACGTTCCAGCGTGTCATGGACACCGTACTGGCCGGATTGAAGTGGCAGACGTACCTTGTGTATTTGGACGACGTCGTCGTGTTTTCCTCGACCTTCGACGAGCATCTCCGGCGGCTTGAGGCAGTACTTCAAGCAATCAAGGCCTCTGGACTGACCCTGAAGCCAGAAAAGTGCAGATTCGCGTATGACGAGCTCTTGTTTCCGGGTCATGTGATCAGCAAGTCTGGAGTGCGCCCAGACCCGCGGAAAAGAGCTGCCATCGCCGACTTTGCGCCACCCACCGACAAGAAGGCCGTGCGCCGATTTCTCGGCTTATGTGCCTATTACCGACGCTTCGTCAAAAACGTTTCACGGATCGCCGAACCGCTGACGCTTCTCACGAAGAATAACGTGGAATTCAGGTGGGAAACGGCGCAAGTGCAAGCATTTCAAGAACTTAAACGACGCCTGCAGACGCCACCCATAGTTGCGCATTTCGACGATCGCGCCGATACGGAAATATACACCGACGCAAGCAGCGTAGGACTCGGTGCCGTCCTTGTGAAAAAGACTGACGGGCTTGAAAGGGTTATCAGTTATGCTAGCCGGTCACTATCCAAGGCAGAAGCAAACTATTCCACAACAGAAAAGGAATGCCTTGTCATTCTCTGGGCTACGTCAAAGTTTCGCCCCTACCTCTATGGCAGGCCCTTCAATGTTGTCAGTGACCATCACGCCTTATGTTGGCTACCTAACTTGAAGGACCCTTCAGGTCGTCTCGCACGATGGAGTCTGAGGCTTCAAGAATTCGATATTACCGTCGTGTACAAGTCTGGACGAAAACACTCTGAAGCCGACTGCCTGCCTCGTGCCCCCGTCATCGCAGTCATCGCCGCCGCAAGACGACGACGATGACTCCTTCCTCGGAACTATAAGTGCCGACGACTTCGCCGAAAGGCAACGGGCCGACGCGGAACTGGGGGGCCTTATTGAGTACCTCGAGTGCAAGACCGCCATGGTTCCGAAGGTATTCAAGCGATGACTGCTGTCGTTTTTCTTACGGAACGGCGTTCTCCTGAAGAAGAACTTCTCGCCACTTCGAACCGACTACCTTCTCGTCGTGCCCTCATCATTGCGACCAGAAGTCCTCCAGGCCCTACACGACGACGCGACAGCTGGACACCTCGGTGTTTCCCGAACGCTCGCCAGAGTGCAGGAAAAATACTACTGGCCACGCCTTGCTGCCGACGTCGCCCACTACGTTAAGACTTGCCGAGATTGCCAGTGACGGAAGACAACGCCGACTAGGCCAGCGGGACTTCTGCAGCCAATCGATCCACCTCACCGGCCGTTCCAGCAAATCGGGATGGACCTACTGGGGCCGTTCCCGACGTCGACTTCCGGCAACAAATGGATCGTCGTAGCGACTGACTACCTCACCCG
Organism: Rhipicephalus sanguineus; assembly: GCF_013339695.2. Classification (NCBI taxonomy): domain Eukaryota; kingdom Metazoa; phylum Arthropoda; class Arachnida; order Ixodida; family Ixodidae; genus Rhipicephalus; species Rhipicephalus sanguineus. The sequence goes on along the minus strand of NC_051183.1, from coordinate 130,571,902 downwards.
CTACGCCGAGACAAAGGCCTTGCCCAAAGGGAGTGCCGCCGAGGTAGCCAAGTTCTTCGTGGAGAACATCGTCTTGCGTCATGGCGCCCCAGAGGTCCTCATCACAGACAGAGGTACCGCCTTTACTGCGGACCTAACTCAGGCGATCTTGAAGTACAGCGAGACGAGCCACCGCCGCACCACCGCCAACCACCCGCAGACCAATGGCCTCACCGAGCGTCTAAATAAGACCATCGCCGATGTAAGGACCGAGTGGTGGTTGGTCACGTTTGCGAGTGCGTGGCTCAACGGGACGGGCGACAAGAGAATACGCACGAATGAGCTTCAATAAACATTTATGGGGACAAGGGATTCTAGGGACGAACACGGAGAACAAGCACAGAGATAAACACACATCAATTAATGTGAAAGTCCTACCCGCGGAATGTCCGATCGAGGGTACAGAAAAAACATCTCACGACTTGTAGATGTCGTCTTGCGGAGGGTCAGTCCACGTGCGGCGACGAGTGTCGTTGAAGGCAAGCCCAGGCACGCAGGTGACACGCCCCGTGTGCTTCACAGCAGGAAGACAAGGCCTCCGGAAGGCCTCCCGTTTGATCACGGCCTTGCGCCGTCCCAGGTGGCGATGGTGTTCAGGAACTCGTGACGCCTGCCCGCCGACACAGCAGGAGCCGCGCCCTGTACCGGTAGCCTCAGGCAGGTAGCTCGACTCCCCAGGTCTCACCGAGAACAGGCAGGAGGAGCTCCCCGGACAGCGCCCTGGTCCGGCACGTCCTCGCTGGAGCCACCGCCAACGCCCGAAACACCAGGAAAGCCCCGGTCCTCGCTGAGCACGGCCACGACGAACTTCTCGGACAGCGCCCTGGTCCGGCGTGTCCTTCCGCTAGCTTCGCTCAGCCCTCTGCGCGTTCCACACGCGCCTCTCTTCTTTTTCGTCTTCTTTTCTCTTGTGCCGCCGCCGCGCGTGCCACCTGTCCCTGGCTCGCCTTCATGTCGCCGTCGTCTTCACCCTCACAATTCCGCACAAACATTTCAAAATTCACAAACATCTAAATTTCTTTCAGAAATTCCCTTCATTCACTACAATTATCCCCCCACTCAAGAAAGTTGTTCGGCACAACAACTTTTCCACAGTCATCAAGTCCAACAACACACAAGGACACAATTTACATAATGTTGCACCTCTTCTGCGATAGTCCTAAGCAAATATAACACAACTTTGTTCGAAAGGACCCTATCGGTGATGGGGTTGGATTTCCCTTTCCTCATATCTCTTGAGGAGGTTAGCGTGAAATAAGCTAACTCGCGAACCCAGGTCTACTAGATAATCCCGGTAGTTGCGTCTCTCGACGACTGTAAAGGGACCTCTCCATGTGAGGAGTAGCCTATTTTTCTCCGATGGAAGGAGCAGCAGCACTCTATCCCCTGCATACAGCTCTCCAGGTCTTTTCTTTCTGTCAACATACTTCTTTTGTGAAGCTTTTGTTTTCTGGACCTCTTCTTGGGCAATCTTGCAGGTGTTCTGCAACCTCTCTTGTAGCTTGGTGACATATTCGTATATCGTCTTGGTCTCAGTATCGAGGTTGTCGCTTGTCCACAGTTCCTTGAGGATGGACATTGGGCCACGTACAAATCTTCCGTAGAGAAGATCAAATGGCGAAAATCCAAGGCTCGTTTGTGGGATCTCGCGATAGGCAAACAGTAATGGAGTTAAATACATGTCCCATTGTTTAGGGCACTCCTGACACATTCGCCTAATCATCTGATTGATGGTCCCATTGAAGTTTTCAACAAGCCCGTTCACCATGCTGTGATAAGGCATTTTGGGCAGTTGTCGAACTGGCAGTAGTCGTCTCAGTTCTTGTATAAGGCCAGACGCGAAAGACTTCCCACGGTCACTCACTATTTCGCGCGGGACCCCAACGCAAGCGAACATTTCCAGTCGCGCTTCCGCTACCCGCTCCGTTTCAATACTCGGCAAGGCTACCGCATCTGGGTAGTGCGTGGCAAGGTCTACCATCGTTAGAACGTATCTATTTCCTTTTTCAAAAGTTGGGGTAAAAGGACCGATAAGATCAATCGCAACCCGATGGAATGGAGTTTCGATTATGGGCATATTACCCAGATCAACACGACCCACGAAGTGCTTCGGCACTGTTCGTTCACACATGTCACACGACTTTACAAAGCGTGTGACATCCGCTTGCACTCCAGGCCAATAAAACTCCTCAAGGACACGGTCTACTGTCCTCTTTTGCCCCTGATGTCCAGCGAGCAATCCCTCGTGTGCCATCTTCATTACTGTGGCGCGTAGCTTCTTCGGAACCACCAGTTGTTCGAAGTGTCGCTGTTCCGCAGTCTGGTAATGCCGGAAAAGGATGCCATGGACCAGCACGAACTTGGTAGTAGCTCGTTTCTTGGACGTCGTTGTTTGGCTCAATGCTTGGAAACAAGCCTCCAGTGTCTGATCCGTGCTCTGCAATTGCCGAAGTTCTTCCGGGCTGACGTTTAAGGGGTCAACTTGCGGTGCGGGTAAGTTTTGCAGTTTTCCCCTCTTTCCTGTAGCAACCGTCACTTCCTTTGATTTGCTACGCTTTGTCGCTGTCTCTGTCACTTTCTCACTCGGTGAATCTGTTTGCTTCAAATCAGGATCTGCAATCGGGACAGCACCTTCGATGTTGCCAAGGATAACATCGTACAGAGGGTTCTCCATGCAAACAGCACGAGCAACTCCCCTGAAAAACGGTGAATCAATAAATACGTCGGCCTCTGGCAGACACTTTTCCGACCGGTCTAGTAAGCGTATAATGCGTGTGTTGCCAGTTAGCTTGGTGTCGGGAACCAGTGAGCGTTTTACTACAACCGTGTTGCAGCCGGTATCTCGGAGGACAGTCACCAAGTTGCCTTCCAGACGACCCGTGACCGTCGGCATCTGTTTCCATCCTCCACAACAGGTTGTACAGCTCTGGGCAACATCCAGCATCCCATGACTTTTGCATGCACTTGTATGGGCAGGCTTCCGTTGTTTTTTTCTGCTCATTCTGCAATTCTTCCTGTCTTAGAACAGAGCATGAAGCTTCACCATGTGTCCCAGAGACAATAGAGCACGTGTCGGCGCTATGACCAGGCTTCTTGCACTTCCAGCATGGTGATGGCTTCGATGCCCTAGATCTCGTCCAGCAGTCGGAAGCTTTGTGTCCCGGCTTATTGCAAAGAAAGCAGAGAGGCTTTCCTTTGCTCTCTGTCGTCACAGCTGCTTTATAATGGCCAGGCGGCTTTCCCTTCTCTTCTCTGGTTTCTTTGCCTTTAGCAAGATTAAGGATGCCTTGAGCTTCCAAGTACTGGTCGGCTGTCGTGGCCAGTGTGTCAAGGTCATCACATCCTCTTTCCTTCAGAAAGATCGCCAGTTTTTCTTCGCAGCGTCGTAAAAACTGCTCAGACACGATTTTGTCCCGCAGCGCCTCATATGTCTTTGCTGTTTTGGCTAACTCTTGCCAGTGGTCAAAGTATCCTAGAAGACGGCCAGCAAACTGCCGTGCGGTCTCAGCATTTTCAGGCTTGGAATCCCGGAACTTCACACGGTACCCTTCTTCCGTGTAGCGGAACCGCTGCAGTAGCGTCTGCTTCAGCTTGGCATAGTCGGTAGCGTCTTCCGCGGACATCCGACCTACGGCCGTTAATGCTTCGCCCGTCAAACAAAGACTCAAAGACAAGGCCCACTTGTCTTGTGGCCAACCTTGACTAGACGCTACTCTCTCAAACCTCTGTATGTAAGCATCTAGTTCATCCCTCTCCTCGTTATAGGGAGGGATCATCTTATGGGGGCTGCGAAAACCCTGACCACCACCTGTCTCGCTACCTACGGTTCTCGGACTCGACCGCTCTGCCTCCAAGACACGCCTTCGCTCTTCGAGGAGCGCCCGTTCAGCCTCCATACGCGCTAACTCTCGCGTATGTTCCTCCTGCGCAGCTACCCTCGCTTCTTCCCGCTCCTTAGCTCGCTGATCCCTCATGTCCTTCTGCTCTGCGCTAACCCATGCCTGCAAGGCCTCTCCAGTGAGTCCCATCTCCTTCCCTAACTCAACGAGCGCTCTCTTTTCGTCCATTGCCGCCCACCACACACAAGCAACGTGAGGCTCTAAGGTGTACGGAAGAGCTTGGTCCTGTCTCGCGGACGCCAGAAAATTGTAAGGACCGAGTGGTGGTTCGTCACGTTTGCGAGTGCGTGGCTCAACGGGACGGGCGACAAGAGAATACGCACGAATGAGCTTCAATAAACATTTATGGGGACAAGGGATTCTAGGGACGAACACGGAGAACAACCACAGAGATAAACACACATCAATTAATGTGAAAGTCCTACCCGCGGAATGTCCGATCGAGGGTACAGAAAAAACATCTCACGACTTGTAGATGTCGTCTTGCGGAGGGTCAGTCCACGTGCGGCGACGAGTGTCGTTGAAGGCAAGCCCAGGCACGCAGGTGACACGCCCCGTGTGCTTCACAGCAGGAAGACAAGGCCTCCGGAAGGCCTCCCGTTTGATCACGGCCTTGCGCCGTCCCAGGTGGCGTTGGTGTTCAGGAACTCGTGACGCCTGCCCGCCGACACAGCAGGAGCCGCGCCCTGTACCGGTAGCCTCAGGCAGGTAGCTCGACTCCCCAGGTCTCACCGAGAACAGGCAGGAGGAGCTCCCCGGACAGCGCCCTGGTCCGGCACGTCCTCGCTGGAGCCACCGCCAACGCCCGAAACACCAGGAAAGCCCCGGTCCTCGCTGAGCACGGCCACGACGAACTTCTCGGACAGCGCCCTGGTCCGGCGTGTCCTTCCGCTAGCTTCGCTCAGCCCTCTGCGCGTTCCACACGCGCCTCTCTTCTTTTTCGTCTTCTTTTCTCTTGTGCCGCCGCCGCGCGTGCCACCTGTCCCTGGCTCGCCTTCATGTCGCCGTCGTCTTCACCCTCACAATTCCGCACAAACATTTCAAAATTCACAAACATCTAAATTTCTTTCAGAAATTCCCTTCATTCACTACAGCCGACATGCTCGCCATGTACGTCGACGTTGAGCACTAGACGTGGGACGCCGTCCTTCCGTATGTGACCTTCGCTTACAACACGGCCGTCCAAGAAACGACGCAGATGACGCCGTACAAGTTGGTCTACGGAAGGAGCCCGGCGACGACGCTCGACGCCACGTTACCCAACGTCACCGACGAAGAAAATGTCGACGCCGCCGCTTACTTACAACGTGCCGAAGAAGCTCGACAGCTGGCCCGCCTGCGCATCAAGACTCAGCAGCGCACCGACAGCCGTCGCTACAATCTTCGACGACGCTTCGTCGAGTACCAGCCCGGCGACCGTGTCTGGGTCTGGACGCCAATACGACGACGCGGACTGAGCGAGAAGCTTCTTCGACGATACTTCGGACCGTACAGGGTACTTCGACGTCTCGGCGTACTCGACTACGAGGTTGTCCCCGACGGCATCACGAACTCCCAGAGGTGCCGAGCTCGACCCGAGGTCATGCATGTGGTGCGCCTTAAACCGTACTATGCTCGTTAGCGCACCTGAGGACTCTAATGTTTGCTTTCTTTATTAGTTTTCTTTAGTATTGCATGTATTCATGTTCTGTTTTTAAGCATCGGGACGATGCTTTTTCAGAGGGGGCATTGCAGTGAGTCTTATATTTCATGAGTGTAAGGTTCACCCACAAAGACTGTGGGCAACGCGCTGCGCAGGCCTTGCCGTGATGTGTAGGAAGCTTCGCGATTGTTTTGGAACAATCTGTTAAGATTGCGCGCCGCACGAGAATGTTCCAGCTTTGTCGAGAGATAACGCCGCCACCAGCGATATCGCTGGAAAGTTCGATAGCGCCTGTATAAAAGCCGACGCGCTTGACTGCTTGTCAGTTGATCGACGGACGACGCCCTGTTCGCCGCCATCATTGTACAGCGTGTATTGCTGTAGTTCTAGTTCTCATTTTCCCGGCCACAAGTTCGGCCAAATAAACAGTTTCATTCTGCAAACGCCGACTGCTGTCTTCGTCTACGTCACGACCACGTGACACTCCGAAGAAATGGATCATGCCCTTATGGGATTCCTTGGCAACCAATACAAGTGCACTTGCGAAAAACTCATTACGCTTTAAATCATTGTAATTTTACTGAGACCTCGAGGATATGGATCATGCGCTTATGGGCGTCCTTGGCAACCAATACAAGTGCACTTGCGAGGAACCCACTCATTGAATCATTGTAGTTTTTGAGAAGTAGGGCAGCAGGCACTGTGCCATTTTTCGCCATTCTACGGAGAGCCGTGGTACCTGCTAAACGCATGTAAGGCAGTATGCGCACTTTGTTGATGATGTGCTTGATGACGATGAAGAATTATGGCAGAGTCCTTTGTAATGGGTTGGAACCATTCAACAACCTACTCGTTGCGCAATTCGCATTGCGTGACGCCTGGTTACAGGATTCGCGTTGTGCGGCGCTTGGTGCTTATTTTATTCTTCTGCCACGCTATATTGCATATGCTGATGTGGTTCCTTCCCGACATGAACCCTGTATACGACCTCATTGCAGAACAGTTTCAAGCACCGGCATGGCTCAGAGGTTGAATACTGGGCTCCCACGCAGAGGACCCAGGTTTGAACCTCGTTCCATCCTGGAATTTTCTTCTTATTTCGTTTTTTTCTTATTTCGAGCGATAGTGGTTACGGACACCGGCGGCGGACACCTACGGCGCCAAAAACGGCCGGTGAAATGATCTCATAACAGCTTTCGCTGTAAAAAAAACAAGAACAGACGAATAAGAGTAGACACGAGGAGCGCTGAACGGTCTGCGGTCAAATACCATTAGTTCTGATTTACACATTCAGAATGGCAGAGACATATTAGATCGAAAGGAGGTCAATTTTTGCAAGGAATTCCTTTCGTTGTTAGACAAAGCTAATTAAATCCCGCATATAAATATGCTAAGGAAAGCATTGGAGACATTCACTGATATATTTATTGGTGTTGTAGTAATTATTGCTCAATTGGCGGACCATTCGATGCGTAATTCGAAGGTTGCCGGATTATATTCCACCGACGGAAAGGGTGATTTTGCTTCCACTTTAATTCGTTTTAATTCACAACGTCCGCACTACAGTAAAAACAACAATTATAGTCACATGTGCTTTCACTGGCCTAAATGTCTGTCGGAATCATTTGGTAGAGACATCCTAGAATTGAAGATAGTTTTTCATTGCTCTTTTAAAAAAACAACAATCAGCTATTTTCACCTGGGTTAGCTAGCTCTGTAAATATGATAAATGAGGTCATTTCATGTCACAGTGGGCAAAAGCGAGGTCTTGCGAGATACGTCCCGCTGGGCTTGACTGATATCACCCTCAAAATTCATACACAGACTCGTATAAGAGCCGTACCTTCAAGCAAGCATACCGAGACTGAGAAAAGTGACTATAACTCATCCAGCAAAACCGGGCAAACAGATATCAACCCCAATCATGCCGTATGATATAACGTCGTGTTGTAAATGCCAGCCAAATATCCACATATTGCAACGTGCGAATTTCAAGTGATTGTCAAGGTATTTAAAAGGGACATCGAACACCATGCATGACCGTTAAAATGACTGCAAAATGCTAGAGGCCCGTGTACTGTGCGATGTCAGTGCACGTTAAAGAACGCGAGATGGTCGAAATTTCCGGAGTCCTCGAGTACGGCATGCCTGATAATCAAATTGCGCTTTTGGAAGATAAAGACCGCACATTTATAATAAGATGACTGTGCAGGAATGTGCTGGGCAACTGAGCACAAGTCGTAGTAGCAGCGATAGCCAAGACGAATGAACGATTGTGCTTGAATTCATAGTGACGTAGAAACAGTGGTGTTCAATTTTCTGATGGCGGTGCGCTATCACGGATACATGAAAAGAGCGGCGCATTTTACAAGACTACTCTAAATCAGACAAAGCTGCCCGGCACCGTGCAAAGGGAGCATTTCTTCAGAATTAGGAGAAAACTTAGCCCGTAATATGCGAGGCTATGCGGTACAACCAATGTAAGCTACATAGGTCAGCTTACGGATGCATACGAGAGGCCCACGTCTGAAGTGTCGCAGCAGACTGCCAGAACTGACACTGTTTTTCGTTCCTGTGCCGCAGGATTAGGCCCGGGATATTGCACCTCAGTGGTGCAAGACACTGCTCCTAAAATACCAATAGCTACGCCAAGTTAGCATATTTGTGCTGCGAAAACAGTTATGACTGCTCCAAAGCGCTGCTTTTTCTGCTCCCAAACCTGTTCCAAAAGGTGAAAAGTTACTTCCATCAATGTATCACTGTACCTTGGAAGAGTACATGAAAACTACTCCTTGGTGACATGCAGGTTAGTGAGTGCGTGCCGCAACTTGCAACATGTTAGTGAAAGCGGCTATCCCCCTCAGTCGAGTGCTTCGGTGCTTGCCTAAATATTTGTTCTTGTCTGCTGAAGTCATTTTTTGTAATATTCTTAGTATGAATGCAGAAGGATGGAACAGCAGACCTAAGGAGAATTTCATGCAGCACGTCACTGAATTTTCTCTCGGGCAAATTGTTGAACAGCCTAGCGACGGAAGATTCTGCTCGATTTTTGCTCATGTGGTTCATTTTTATTTATCACATATAAGAGAAAAAACGCATCACGACATACGTTTGCTATAATCATTTTTTTTAGTTCAAAATTATACTGAACTGAAAGATGAAGGTAAAAATGCGAAAAACATTGAAGTTCTACCGGAAATATGCGACTGTTCCGATAAACAGATTTTATTTTACCTATTTTTTAAGAGCTGGCTGTATTTATTTATGGAGGGTACAGGGCGCGGCGGCTGCGCGCCAGAGCGCGCGGAGCTGCGCATCGACGGCCGTAACGTCAAGCGTCACCGCAGCGGAAGCTCTCCTTTACATCCCACTCTTCACTTTCCACAAAGGCAGTGATAGATGCGCCACTCAGGAGCATTGTTCGCTGCGGGTGATATCCGTACTGCTTCTAGGAACCGTAGTGGCAGCGGAGCGGGTTAAGAAACGCGGGCAGCGGCTGGCATGGTTTGCACGCCCATTTCCGCTGAAGCTAAACGCGAACCCTTCTAGTTCATGGTGCGGCTGATAGACGCCGCAGTTTGTGAAAACCGCATGAAATTAATTAGTTTCCTCCTGTTTACGCCTGAAAACAAGTTCGCGCTAACCACTTTCAGCACCTTAGCGTTTCAATTTTGTGGAAATCTCGGCGGCAAAAGTTTTGTTCACTATCACTTCAAGTCATGGCTTACTGATGTCGAACTATGATGAGTGATTTATGTACTATATTACAGACATCCAGCCATGGCCTAAGTCAAAAGACGGACGCCTCAAAAGGCATCCAGCCCTGTCTAAGGATCTCCAGGGATAATCTGCGTGAATCGAAGGCAAGATTCCGCCACATCGACAGCGGAAAAAGGGTTAGTCATATGTTTGCGTGACACAATTCTTAAAAGTTATAAGAAATTTCCCAGTGCTCAGTGTTCAGTGCAGGCTATTTTTCATTTATAAAAATTGCTGCTTTCTATCGCGCCTTTCCTCTCGATGTCCTACTAAGCTTGATATTTGCATGAACAATCGCAGTTCAGTAATGTACATGATACTCATTGCAGAAGTTGCGATGTTATTATATTCTATCTTGTTTCTTTTAGGCAAGTAATAACCTAATGAGCTAGCCGGCACTGATAGATGGATATGTGTGTCGAACAGTACAGAACCCGAAAACTGTCTGAAGCGGAGTTTCAGCCGGAACTAAAGCCAAACCAATATTTTCAGAACATGCCGGAACCCGAACTCACCCTGTTCTGCGTTTCTTTCTTTGTCGTCGTTTGTTTCGCGCTACTCCTACTTTTCGCACCATGAAGCGACTCGCCCAAACCTACAAGTTGTTGCTAACCAAACTCATCATGACCTGAAAAAAGATCATAACGCTTACTGGTTCAGCGTAGAAATAGTTCAAGCATATGCAGGGAAAACGGGAGCATGACAACAAATTGCACGATTTTTCGTCGGCCTCTGCCACTTGGAGATCGTGACGACTAACGAGTACCGCAGTCTACATCAATGGCAATGCACTGTTGATATGGGCTCAAAGCTATCCGGATATGTACGCCTAGATGCTCACACTCCTGAACAAGCCATACCAGTAGCTTTGCGCAGCCGAATGATTGTTCGAAGGAGCCCAATATGGCTTCTGGAATATCTCTCTACTATCTACACTGCGCTAACCGTACTGTGTGGTATCAAGGTTTGTTTAGGCAATGGTGGCCTAATAAAGGTAGCGAATAAGGCCATTTCATTTCAGAGTGGGCAAGAGGGATGCCTTGCGAGATATGCTCCGCTGCTAGGCTGATCAACCTCAAAATTAACGCATAGACTCCCATAACAGCCGTACCTTCTAGTGGGTATTAACCGAAAAATTAACATTATTCAACGAACAGCAAAAATCGAGCAAAAGATCAACGACGTATTACAAATGCGAGCAAAATATCCGCTACTGCAACTTGAAAATTTCAAGTCATTTTGAAAAGATTCACAAGGAATATTGAACACAATAAATGAAAAAAAGATGACTCTGCAAAATGCTAGGGGCTTGCGCACTGTGAGATGCCAGTGCACGTAAACGAAAACGAGACGGTCGAAATTTCAGGAACCCTCCACTACGGCATGCCTAATTATCAAATTGCCATTGTGGCACGTAAAAACCGCAGATATTATTATAAGATGACTATGCAGGAATGTACTGGGCAACTGAGCACAAGTCGTAGGAGTCGTAGTAGCCAAGACTAGTGACAGATTGTGCAGTATGCTTGAATTTATAGTGGTGTAGAAACAATGGTGTTTTCAATTGTGATGGTGGTGCGCAATCACGGAGACGCGGTGAAAACGGCGCATTTTACAACACCTCTAAATAAGACAAATTTGGCGGCATCGTTATAAAGGGAACACTTCGTCAAAATCAACAATAAGGTGAGCCCCTTAACTAAGACTTACATTACAACCAGTGTTAGCTTCATAAGGCCAACTTGGTGATGCACACAAAATGTCGACGTCTGAAGTGTCGCAGCAGACTGTCAAAAGTGACACAATATTTCGTGCCGACACCGCAAGAACAGGCAGAGTATTTCCATGTCAGAGGTGCAATACAGACACTAAGATCGGGCCATACAATCGTTGTAATGAATTGGGCGGAAAATAAGGTGCTTTGGCAATTATAGTATTGAAAAAAATGAAATGATAATGTTCAAGTGATACATTTATTGCTAGGTAATGCTGAGAAACTATTAAACTGCAATGTTTCTAGCGAAGGTAAAGTATTGGAGTGCGAAAATGCAAAGCACCGGAAAAATATCCAGAAGAGAGTAGCAGTATCTAGAAAGAAAACAAGATCTGGGTTGAATGGCACGCACACTAAATTTCTCCCGAATTTCAGTAACGCATGACACGTGCAGATTACTAACCCTTGTCCGCTGCCCATGCGGCAGAGCCTTGCCTTCTTCTATTCATGCCGCTTCTTCCTGGAGAACCTTGGACAGAACTGGATTGGGCTGGTTGAAAAGTCTGTCTTGTGGTCTTGGTTGCAGCAGGATTTCTGCAGTAAAATAGCACAGAAGTCACGTATGAAAACTCAACATTAGTAAAATAGCGTGCATAGTAAAGAAAAAACGCCAGGCCTGCGCGGAAAGCGCAGCACAGTCAAAGCGAAAGCTCGAAGAGCGGCATTTCTAGAGTCCGTTATAAACTCTCTTGTGGCTACTAATACAAATACACTAGCAACGTACCCACTACGCCACAAGTAACAATTAACCACTGAGCACAAATAGAACTTAATGTCTCCATTAGCCTGTAAATTCGTAAACACAAGTGATACTCATTGAAGTGCGGCGTGTTCTTTCATTGAAAAGCGTCTTCTCTATCAATCAACTTATTCAGTTAATTTTCACTAATTATCCTGACCGTTCATTGGCCCTTACCATATGTAAACGGATGCTCATATATCAGATGTATTCAATAAAACTGTTAACGTGAACCAGAACCTTCAATTTCTTGCCAGTTTCATTTTTAGAAGGCTCGTTCTGTATATTCGGAAAACCAGAACTAAATGCTCAACCGGAAGTTATTGGAAGAGACTAGGGGTGTGCGAATATTCGAAAGTTTCGAATATTCGTCGAATATTACTGTTACGAAATGACTGGTTCCCCAGACGTGAAAGAGAGACGTCCGTTTAATGGCAATACCAAAGGCGAACTGCCGCACCGGCCACGACCACGCGCCCTGGATGCCGCCTCGATTTTCTCGTCTTCGATATAGTCTGGCACGCTCCAAGTTGCTCCGTTCTGCACTATTTTGCAACATCCTCCCGGGGGGTCCAATATGAATCGCACGCGTCCATGGTGCAGCTTGAGTGGCGATAACGTGGCCGCAACAGAAATAGGTAGACTCGCTGGCGTCTTTTCCGCAGTTCAGTTGATAGGCGATGACGAGCCTTGCGTTGCAATGGACGTGCATTCGCGAGCCCCGATGCGGAAGCACGTTGTGGTACCGAGACGTGTCGAGTTAGTAGGAATTGGGACGAGATCAATTGCTGGAGCTCGTCGAGCTTGCTCTCGAGACGTCTTCGTGGTCTAATGCTCTTCCAACTGAGCCAGTGGCAGCGGGACGATTTAAGCGGTCTGTCCGTGATCATGAGGCCTATGTTGTTGAGGTCGTTGATTAACTGCGGCAGGCTGACGTATGAGGAGTTCATGGCCTTCTCAGCAACCGCATTCTTATTGTTCTCGTAAAAGTGGACGACGTTCGTGTCCATGCCAATCTCGCAGTTCATGTTGGGAAGTACTTGGTAGCTCCCCGGTTCTGTTAGCTTGGGTAAGATACGGAACGGTTTTTTCACTGAGTCGAACATTTTTTCCACAGATTCCAGTTCCTCTAAGGGCATTCGTTTTCGTTGGCTGATACTTTCCGTACTTTTTGGAAGTGATTGTTGCAAAGGTTCCATGCACGTCCCTTCCAGTCCGAGTGTTGAGACGAGAAGCTTAGAAGCCTCATGTGATTCCTCCAGCGAAAGCACGGACGTGTCCTCTCCGCTAATTGGCAGAAGCTCAAAGAGAGGCACGTAGCCCAGATCATTGACTTGCGCCTTGTCCTCCATTTCGTTGACGTCGCCATTGAAGGAACTGTTACGCCCCTTGCGTTCCTTCTGTGCTGTGCGTGCGCTCAAAACGCTCTTGAGCCTGTTCACTGCGGTCATTGATTTGCGGCTGTCGCACCCCTTTCCGTCCTTGGGGCCTACTCTTATGGCGTTCAGAGCGTCCTTGACGTGCTTGATGGCGATGTACTCGGCGTGTAAAATCTCGAAGATGCGATCCTCGTCGTGGTGCTCGCACAAAAAGTAGCCGATCTGAGAAAAGTTGCGCAAGTGCGGCGTCACCCCCATTCTGCCACCAATGATGACGACGCGCGCGGCCAAGATGAGCGTCGACATGCTCGCCTGCCGTCTCACCCTCTTCCACGTTCCTGCCGCTGGTGACGGCGTTGTCAACTGAATGATTCTTGGTTCGCTTGGAAACGCCTAGCTCCCATCCAAACAGGTGGTGGTTGCCCTCTAAGGTTAGTGAATGCGCTCCATCTATCCCGATGGCGTCAAGACACCACATCGAAGGTACGTCGAGGTCCGCTGCAGAATCGCTGCTCGAGACGAACAGTGCACTTGATGGGAAGCGGAGGTCGGACTTAATAGGGCCTTGCACCATCCATCCAAAGGTAGTGTCGATCGCTGTTAGCCTCTCGTTGATGCGATCAATTTTTCCGGTTGTCACTCTCCAATAGGCGTCAGATCCTATGAGAACAGTTATGTCGTCTTCATTCCAGGCATCCGCTTGACATGCGTCAGCCACCTTATATTCCTTGGCGATGAGTGCCTGCAAGATATTGTTCTCCAGCGGTGGACTCGTTACGGAGCATATCTCTGGCATCGTTAATGCTGTCAATTCCACTGCAGCATCGTCAAATTGGCTACGCAGTCGCACGGAGACATGCTCGGCGCGTAGTCGCCTCTGAGATTTGGAGTTTCCAAAGGTGATGAGGGAAAGCTCTTCCCTTCCAACGACGGAACACTGAAGTTTTCTGGCCGCGTCTTCGCGAATGTAACTACGCTGGCTACCGCTGTCTAAAAGCACTCGAACGAGAAGTCGTCGGGTACCGCACTCTGCCCAAATGCGACCTGTCTGCAGCACTACAGCCGTGGATGCGATGTGAGTGCTTTGGGCGGTTGTCACGGTTCGAAGACTTGGCAGAGAGGGTCTTCCCAACGCAACGGATTCAGCAGTAGGCGGTAGGCCCTCGACTGGTCTCGACAGCTCGCACAGAATAGTCAGGTGGCGGCGACGGCAGGTACCACAGGTAAGGCTGTAGGACTTTTTGCAGAGCCTTGCGATGTGTTTGCGTGCACCGCAGCGGAAACAGCAGTTATTATTCCGTAGCCTCACTCGCTTGTCGTCCGCTGACAGAGTGGCATTGCAGGAAATTATGCTATGCCTACTGCTGTTGCAAAGTGGGCACACTTGGTTGACCGACAAGGCTGAACTTGTAAGAGATGCAGCCGATGAAATGTGTTCCGCGCCGCCGGTGCTCTCTGTCGCCATGCTCATCTCTTCGCTTTCATGTGGACGGCGACGAAGCTGTAAGCGACCTTCCTCCCGCACTTCTACTTGGATGCGAAGGAAGGTTAGAAGGTCCTTAGCTCGACGTATTCGGTCTTCGGGAGTCTCAGTACCACTAGATGCGCGGTTATCTTCTTTTGTCTTTTGTCGATACATAATAGCCAGGTCGTCTGGCAAGCAGCGCATCATGACGCGATTCAACACCACGATGTACTGATCCGGTGATACTCCGAGGCCTTCTAATGCGCTCACTCGGAACTGCACACTGTCGTGGAGTGTACGAAGCCTAGCAACGTCTGACGAGCTCTTCACGGCATTCAACGCCAAGAGTTAGTCCATGTGCTCATTAATGAGAAGATCTCGCCGTCCGAAGCGACCCTTAATCTTTTGATTGCGATGTCGTAATTCTGCTCGGCTAACCGGATGCCTTCAATGGACCGCTTCGCGCTGCCGGTCAAGTACGTAAGCAAATACTTGAACTTCTCCATGCGAGGCAATTCGTTATTCTGGTGGATCGTGGCGTCGTAATGGTCCCAAAAGGTTTGCCATTCACGCAGGTTGCCGTCGAATGTAGGTATCTATAGTCTAGGTAGTAGAACTGATTGGTGACGCTGCTCTCTCACCTGGTCCGGAGCATCGACGGAATTCGAAAGCTCGAAGTTGCTCGATCCGGATCCAGAAGCTTGAGCATGCATCCTTGTAGCCTGATGACGTTCTTGCAGCCAGTACTTGGCGCGCGCTAAGGCGTAGCTGATCTTGTCGCTATAATCCTGTGCCGTTTCGACTTCGCGGTCAAGATCGTCTTCCTCTGTTACTGCAAGGATTGCGTCGTCCAGTCTTGATAATGCTGATTCCCTGTCCTGGAGTAGTCGAGTTGCACGCTAACTTCCGATACGTTGGGATCCGTTTGCTGAAGCAGGCCCATTAACTGTGTTAGGGCCCGCGTGACACCAGTCCTGAGCGCACCACGCTTCTTGCGCAGCTGGTCCGAGTTCGCCATGGCCATGACGTGAAGGCGTCTCTCGAGGGGCAGTCCCGGGTTTCGCAGCACCAAATGTTACGAAATGACTGGTTCCCCAGACGTGAAAGAGAGACGTTCGTTTAATGGCAATACCAAAGGCGAACTGCCGCACCGGCCACGACCACGCGCCCTGGATGCCGCCTCGATTTTCTCGTCTTCGATATAGTCTGGCACGCTCCAAGTTGCTCCGTTCTGCACTATTTTGCAACAATTACATTCGATATATTAGTATTCGATTCGAAAATCGTGTATTCGAAAAGTTTCGAATATTCGATAACTTCGAATATTCAAAAAATTCGAATATGCGATTCGATTATCATGCATAAAATGACTCGTATTCCACATCTCTGCTGCGTTCGTATCGCAAAAAACGTTGCCGAGTGGAGCGATAAACATCGTAAGTACACGGAGGCACGATATGTGCCTACGACGAGCGCCCCAATACGTATGATTTATTGCTGGTGCATCTCCGACGTGCAGCGCTGTTGGCGATCATGTAACCGTACATTTTCAATATTATGCGGCCGTAACGTGCCGCACTACCTATGCGGGACCACTTCTGAAGAAAGACAATGCCCCACAGGACTGGTGGCGGACTGTAGGCACCTTCAGATACCCCACTCTGGCAAAGCTTTGCCCCATGTGTAACTGTTCCAAGCGAGCGTGCCTTTTCAGTGGCAGGGGGGGGGGTTGTCTCTGTTACAAGGGAGCGCCTGCTGCCTGATCATGTGGAGCAACTCATATTTCTTCATGATAACATGTAGTCACTACTTTCATTGTGCCGTGATATTTGCTTGTGTTGTGATGTGCATTGTGCTAGCCTGGACATTGTGAGATAGCAGTGTATGTTGTGTTGCCAGTCAGGCTGTTAATGTTTTTTTTTTCTTCAAGTAGCTACATGTTAAATAAAATATCGTTACTGTGGAGGCATTTTTCCTTTGATATTCGATTCGATATTCGAAGGTGGATATTCGTATTCGATTCGTATTCGAAAAATTTGATATTCGCACACCCCTAGAAGAGACACAAGTGTCACTAATTGTCCGTGCCGATCATAAAACTATTATTAATTAGTCAGTATTTGTGCTGTCCATAATGGACCACGCAGTACGGTTAGTGCAGTGTAGTGAGATTACTGATTAGATAGTAGAGAGATATTCTAGCCGCCATAATGGGAGCCCGGAGATTATGCGAAACTTATTAAGAATAATGTGTCGGCTGCGCAAAGCTAGTGGTATGGCATTCTTCAGAAGGGGACGGGTTTAGGAGTACATGTCCGCATAGCTTTGAGCCAATATCTGTAGTGCACTGCCATTCACGTAGGCTACTGTACTTGGTAGCCTCACGATCTGCTAGCGGGATAAGCCGACGAAGAATCGTGCCATATGTTGTCGTGCTCCGGTTCAAGCTCTGTATGCTTGAATGATTTCTAAGCTGAACCAGTAAGACTTATCGTTTTTCGGGTCAGGGTGAGTTTGGGTTCCCGCACATTTTGAGAATATTGGTTCGGCTGTAGTTCCGGCTGAAACTCCGGTTCAGACGTCTTTTTTTTCGGATCGTGTACAGTTCAACTCACAGCTGCAACTGTCGGTGCACGTTAGCTTATTAAGGTATTAGTCAAGTTAAAAAAAAACAGAATAGAAACAAGAGAAGGCCATATAGCAACCTCGCAACTTCTGCAATGAGTATTTTTTTGTAAATTATTAAAATGCGATTATTCATGCTAATATCAAGTTTAGCAAAACACGAAGAAAAATGCGCGATAGAAAGTAGTCATTTTTGTAAATGAAAAATAACCTGGATTGAACAACGAGCACTAGGAAATTTCTGATAAGATTTCTGAAACGTGGGCCGCACACAGATTGCTAACACTTTGTCTGCTGTCAGTGCACCGGAATGTTGCCTTCGATTCTCGCGGCTTCTTTGAGAGCGTTTAACAGTGCTGGAGGCCTGTTGAGACGTCCGTCTTTTGGCTCTGGCCATGGCTGCATTACTATAAAAAAATAGAACAAAGATCACCTATGATAGTTCGGCATCAGTAAGCCATGAGTTGAAGAGATACTGAACAAAACATTTGCCGCCGATACATCCAGCCGTATTGAAAGCTTGGGTGCTGCCATTGGATAAAAAAGCCTCGTTTTCGTTCGTAAACTGCAGGGAAATAATGAATCTAATGCATTTTTCACAAGCTGTTGCGTCTACCAGCCGCACCAGGAACTATAGAGGGTAACGCTTAACTTCAGCGCAAACGGGCGTGCCAAACATGGCAGCCGTCGCCCGCGTCTCACCTAGAACCAGTACGAACGACATACGCAACGAACAGTGCTCCTGGGTTAAGAATATTTCAGTGCCTTTGTGGAGTGTGGGATGTAAAAGAGAGGCGGAGTACCGGAAATAGCGGGGCAGGGAAGCGCGCTACCAGCTTCCGTTGCGGATACACTTGATGTCACGGCCCTCGATGCGCAGCTGCGTGCGTGCTGGCGTGTAGCCGCCGCTCGCTCACTATCCTTCAGAAATGTACAGAACTCTTCTAAAATATTGTTACGAATATATTTAACTTATTTACAATGTGGAATAGTCCAGCAGTCAAGATGGCGGTTGTGTATTC
Organism: Rhipicephalus sanguineus; assembly: GCF_013339695.2. Taxonomy (NCBI): domain Eukaryota; kingdom Metazoa; phylum Arthropoda; class Arachnida; order Ixodida; family Ixodidae; genus Rhipicephalus; species Rhipicephalus sanguineus. The sequence continues at coordinate 130,553,559 of NC_051183.1, read as the reverse complement.
TCAGAACACCGACACGTCGTCTGCCTCTTCTTCGCACACCTCCCCACAGTCATAGCTGCAACCCCGCTACAATATGTTAACTAAGCTATATTTATCGGAACAGTCGCATGTTCTGAGTAGAATGTGGATGTTCTTTTTTTTCTAATTTTGCCTACTTCAGTCAGGAGCACAGCGAGAGAAGTTTTTCTTGGGGGGGGGGGGGGGGGGGCGTTTAACTACACCTAATGTATCTACAGTACACACGGATTGAGACACTACAATGTAGGGATAAGTAACGGACATTCTTTTGTTTCCAATGTCTTCTGTTCGGATCATATCGGTGTAATTTTGACTCCGATCATATCGGCGTAGATAAGAACCAATATTATCTTTAGAGACCAGATACGTCGCTACATGACGTGGTTATCTTGAGAAATTGCGCATACCAGTCGTTATACTAAAAACAAATTACACCATCTCCCACTAAAGGGAACCATGTGGAGATGGGAAGCAGCGCTGGGTGTTCACTTGTGTTTCCATTGTTGTTCCATTTGTATGTTTCCGTGTATGTTGCATTTGTGTGTGGAGTTGTGTATATGTTGTGTACCGCTTTTGTTACCCCACAGCTCCATGTATCCGTTGCGCTTCGGCTTCGCGTTGCCCCGAAGCTTCGAGATTCACCTGCCGGCGTAGCCGTTTACGTTCGACTTCGCAAGCGTCCGTAGCACCGTTGCGAAGGAAAGCGCAACGGGAGCGGGCGCACGCCGCATTATATGGGTCATTTCACGTCAACTCTCCCAACCTTGGCGCTCGACCGTCTGCGATTTGAATGAAAAAAATCAAGGACTATCTATCTAAAGCCAGAAGCCTTCTGCAAAAATATTTTTGGCGAAAAAAATTTTGCAGTGCCGCAAACCCTATGTGAAGCTTTTCGGAAAGCTCGAAACTATGGCTCGGAAATTACGTTTTCAAAAAACCTCTTCTTCATATATTAGACCTAGACAAATTTTTGCCTTCATAACGATCGTAGGATTCTCATTTAAAGTAAGTTTCACGAACGTTTACGCTTCCGTGGGTTTTTCATGCGGCCTTAAATATTGACAATATGACCCATACTGGGGATTTTTTTCATATAAAGGCGCCATTCAGTGAAATGTAATATTTTGTTTTAACTGATTGCAGGAAGTTTTACTATAGCCCCAAAATAGTTTTACACGTATATCGCGTGAAATTGTGTGTACAGCTGGCGACAAATTTGCAAAAAAATTCATTTTCGAGTCGCAAATTTAACATTGAGGTGGTCGTAATAAAATTATGCTAAATAACACATTTACTAGCAACGTTAGTCGTCTACTGACTGAGAAAGTTTTATGAAATAACGTTTTGTTTTAAGGAAGAAAAAATGTTTGAAATAGTGTTGTGCCGATGTCTCGTTTTGCTCGTGTTTTCGCAGAAATGCCTCGAGCCGTTCGTAGAACCTACAGTGGTGCGAGGTTGGCCACGGAACAGCTACACAACCTAATCTTCTTTGCTCGTGCTTATTTGAATGCTTTATTAGGGAGTATTGGCCTGAGTCAACGAGAAATACGAAGTGCGCTAGAGTGAATTTAACCACGTGCAGCTGTCCATTAAAGGCCGCCATAGTGTGCTTACGCAACAGCGAGAAGTGACACCGATGCGTGCAACACTCTGTTGCCTGCGCGCAGATATAAAAGTGGGTAGAACACTACGATTAAGGAAAAATTCTGTTGCTGTAATATGAAACGCATGTTGTACGTTTGCACCAAGTCACGGTCACTGGTCAAACATCATCACTTACGATTCACTTATAAATATACTCGTCACTTACATACGATTGTGATCGTTCACAAGCACAACTTATCTGTTTTGTTAAAGCAACTACTCTGTTCCTTTTGCCACTTTTAAACCTTTGCGCAGGCAACGGGTTGTTGCACGCATCGGTGTCACTTCCCGCTGTTGCGTAAGCACACTATGCCGGCCTTCAATGGACAGCTGCATGTGGTTAAATTCACTCTAGCGGGGTTCGCATTTCTCGTTGACTCAGGCCAATACTCGCAAGTAAAGCATTCAAATAAGCACGCACAAAGATTATTATGCTGTCTAGCTGTTTCGTGGCGAACCTCGCGCCCATGTAGGTTGTACTAACCGCTGGACGCGTTTCTGCGAAGAGAAAACAGGAGCAAAAAGAACGCAATTTCAATGTTTTTTCTTCCTTAAAACAAAACGTTATTTGAGAAAACGTTCTCAGTCAATAGACAACTAACGTTTCTAGTAAATGCGCTATTTAGAATAATTTTACTAGGAACACCTAAATGCTAAATTTACGACTAAACATGTCCAAAAATGAATTTTTTGCAAATTTGTCGCCAGCTGTACACACCATTTCACGCCATATGCACCTCAAACTATTTTTGGGCTAGAGCGGCTATTTTTAAATTTCACGGCAATGAGTTACCACAAAATATTACAGTTCACTGAATGTCGTCGTTATATGAAAAATCCGCAATATGAGTCATATTGTCAATATTTAAGGCCGCATGAAAAACCCACCAAAGCGTAAACGTTCGTGAAACGTATTTGAAGTGAGAAGCCTACGATCGTTATGTAGAGAAATATTTGTCCTTGCCTAATATATGAAGAAGTGATTTCTTGAAAACGCATTTTCCGAGCCATAGTTTCGAGCTTTCCGAAAAATTTCACATAGGGTTTGCGGCACTGAGAAATTTTTTTCGCCAGAAATATTTTTGCGGAAGTTTTTTGGCTTTGGATAGATATTCCTCGATTTTTTCATTCAAATCGTAGATGGTCGAGCGCCAAGGATGGGGCAGTTGGCGTAGAATGACCCATATACGAGCGCACAGCTGTGGCGGAGAGAGAGAAAGGCGAGAGGAGAAACGAAGCGGAGGCAGCGCTCACGCCACATCTTTCCACCTCCCCGCGCTCCCGCCAGGAGAGGGGGCGAGTTGGCGCATGCGCAGTGGGGAGCGGACGCGTGAGGGAAGGACGGATACAGCCCCGAACAAAAGCTGCTTCGCATCTAAAATTGATGTTGCGTTTGAATCAGTGAGTACTGCACGTGCGTGCGTTTGTATGTGTGCCTATGCATACACATATGCAAAATTGCGGGAAAGTTTGATACCGTTTCACCCCCCCCCCTGGCTACGCCACTGACTTCAGTTCAGTATTCCTTTCAACTTAAAAAAGAAAAGAAGATAGCAATTGTATGTCTTGATACATTTTTTATTCTTGTCTGTGATAAACACAAATCAGACACGTGAGCGAAAATCGAGTAGAATCTTGCCTTGTTAGGCTGTACAACAATTCGTCCCACTACCGGAAATTCAGTGACGTGCTTCATGGAATTCCCCTCTGGTCTGCTGCTCCCTCTTTCTGCGTTCATACTATGGATATTACAAAAAAAAAACGACTACAGCAGGCAACAACAAATACTTAGGCAGGCGCAGAAGCACTGGACTGATGGGGATATGCGCTTTCACTAACACGTTGCAAGTTGCGGCACGCACTCACTAACCAGCATATCACCAAGGAGTAGTTTCGATGTACTTTTTCCTAGGTATTGTGCTAGGGCTAGGTCCAAGAGCGTAGTTGCAAGTGCGTTCCAACGGTGACCCCCATATGTTTCCTCCCTTCATGGCGGGGATCAGACACTCACCCGCGTGCCTAGCAGCGCAACAATTCAGTTGCTACAGGCAACAACGACGGTCAGAAGTTCATCTCCAGGCAACAATGAAATGTGGCAACGTGAAATGACAAGTCGCATCGATAAAAGACAAGACTTCACATCAGAAACGACTGATCGCCGAGAAGCACACGATCTAGAGAACATCAATTAGTAGAAAACTGCGCATAAAAAATACGCATGGAACCGGCGCACCCTTCGAGGGCCACTTTTGTGCACGCACACTGGTTCGTCCCTGAGCGCCGAATACTCCATACAGGAAAGCCAACTAACATAATGACACTATATGTGCTCGCAGTAGAACAATGGCACACAACCTATGTATAGTAGAACACTACAGTTTACATTCGCGGTTGTACCGATAAGAACACTGGAAACTCCAACGCCACGCTATCCAGGTGAACTGTACACTCTAATCACAGTAACGTTTAGGACAGCATGTAACTTATAATTTATAAGTTACATGGCTGTTACAGCAATTTTATCTTTGTGTTTTCTTGATTTCCCTCTCCCAGAGAGGTTACATCGACAGTAGCGTGCCAAGTTAAAAGCTAAAGCACCGCGATGAGCATTGTAACCTTTAGATTGTAACTTATAAAAGCGCAATGACTCATCCGTCAGGGGACCTACACTATGGAGTGGAAGTTTATTGATCAATGTTTCACATCGCGATCCGTCTTGTTCAAGGCTGCCTTTATCAACTGAACAGCGGATGATGTACACACAGAACGGGTCTTGACAGCAGAAAAGCAAATCACAGAAGCAGCAATTTTACATTGTGGCATACTGAGGCAAGCGATGGTGGGGTATGAATTAAAGCTGGAGTTCTATAAGGTGAGCCCGCTTCCAAAACCCGTAATTTAAGAAGTGACATAATCTGCACAGACATCGGCAAAAGCACGAGAACGAAAAACCATCGTATGTTGGTTAAATGTTTGTGCTAAATAACTTCTTAAGTTGCTCTTATATCTATATTGATTTTAAGCCGCAGAAATAATTGATTTGCCCCCGGGAAGCTTCGCATATGGCGACAAGATAAAGTACTGTGAGCACACGACAACCAACCAAATTAAACTGACGATGCGATCGAAGAACCATCCCGTGGCGCGAGAAAAATATTTTTCCGAGACTCGCAATACAATTTATTCGAATTTTGCTGTCGAGTTGCCTAGTTTGTTTTGTTTGGTTTTTTTTTTCGCGTTATAATTAACGGATCGTAAAGTGCAGCAAACGTCACGGGACACATAGCACCAAACACGCTTAACCGTCATCAATTCGCCAACACAGGAGAAAAAGATGCCGCTGAGTTCACAAAACAGCGTGGGACGGCCGCTCCAGTAGAGAGGCCGCGTAGAGGGATGTATGAGCTCGCGGGGAGTAACAAATGTGGCGTCCTCGAGGCGCCGCTTCAACTTTATCGAACCAGGGACGGCGTCATCTCTCCTAGGCTTTGCACAGCTTGAGGTGTATGCCGGGAAGATTATTCGAATGCGAGGCGGTTGGTGCGGTTGTTGAAGTCGCGTTTGTGCAGTGCTGCTCTTTGTTTCATCGATTTAACCAGGTCTTACGCTCCGCGCTTTGTTGACGTGCGTGGTCGAATCGTGATGTGTACGTGAGTGGCGTGTAACTGGTGATACAGTAAGCAAGGACAATCATTAACGTGCGCGATCCGCCGCAAATCAGCCACGAGGCACTGCAACGGGAACGTTCAGTGGGCTGCGCGGCCGTTGCAACCAGCTGCATTGCTGATTCTTCGCTTGCCTGAGACTGGCAATTGTCGAGCGGGTTGCATCCGTTGTTACATTGGCCGAAGACAGCAGTAAAAGTGATCTGCAGGTAACGAATATTCTCTCTTCAGTGCGTTATTTGCTTGTGTATATGTGTTTATGTCACGTGTTTACCTGAATTCATGCTCATGCTTACGCTACTGTACGAGATGGGTTGTGTCAGAAAAATAAATCGTGTCATGCTTTTATGCAGTGCATTGTTATTGGCAGTATTTGCTCTGCGTTTGACCTTACAAGATGGGTATTTGGGCGTATATTATCAAACATCCGACTAAGATCATTTATCATACACGTTTATGTGAGAAGCGATGAAGGAAAGAAGTTTAACCCTTCTTGCTGTCGCCGTCTTGGTACTTTCAACACGCTCGATGGAGGCTGCAATCACGGTGTGAAATACTGTAGGCGGCATAAACAAAGTGCCCCAGATCAGCGTTGCCCAGACGAGCTCTGCGTGCGCAGTAACTCGCTCCTGTCCATGGCAGTCTGGGCTGTTTGTCATGTCCTTGTCACCGGTATGATAATTCGTGCCGTCTATACGCAGTGTGTCGGCTAATTCAACTTTTCGCCATGCTTAAATCTCTGCTGCGGTAGCTTTAAGTGGACGGGTGAGGGTTTAAGGCGGTAATGCGGGCTAGTAGGTTGTGATCATTGGCATTCACTTCGGTAGCGCAAAGGAAATTAAAGACCCATTAATAAAAAAGCCCTCGTAGAGTGATCTAGCGCGTGCGCCCCTGTGCAACGGGTTTTGGTACGTTTCCTTGCAGTAAAGTCAGTTGATGTCTAGCGCCCGTCCTGTCTCTTGTGTCTGTGTCTATATTTTTTTTTTTGCTCTACCGAAATGAATGGAGGGTTTAATTGCACGAAAGACAATGAAATGGCCTTAAGAGTGCGTTTTAAGTGTCTTAAAGGGAATCACAGCATCCTTCCGTGTGTAACTGAATGCAGAAAACCCGAGGCACTGCGCCTACCGAAGTAAACAATTAATACACACGCACTAAAGGACGTTTATGAGGTGAACAAATGAATTGTTTATTCCAGTGCTTTGGCTGAGCACGTTTCAGGGGACACGCAATCGGCTGGGGGAAGGCACGTGCTCGCGCTAGAGAAAAACGACTGTCACGACGTCTTTATCTCGAGTCGAAGCGTATTTAAAGCGAACTGCTCGGACACATGTTTTCATTTTACTTGTGAACAAGCCTCCCGTGCGGGAGCCGGCGCGTTCTTGTGCGTGCGTGTGTGCGCGTGTATGTGTGTGCGTTATTACGTAAGCGTGTGTGTGTGAGTGCATGTGCGCGTGTGTGTGTGCGCGCGCGTGCGTGTGTTGAGTGTGTGTTTGCTCGCGTTTGTGCTCGTGCGCGTGTGTGTGTGTGTGTGCTGGCGCGTGCGTGTGTGCGCGTGTGTGTGCTCGCGCGTGCGTGTGTGTGTTTGCTCGCTTGTGTGCTCGTGCGCGTGTGTGTGTGCGCGCGCGCCCGTGTGTGTGTGTGTGTGTGTGTGTGTGTGTGTGCGTGCGTGCTCGCCTATGCGCTCGCGCGTGCGTGTGTGTGTGTGTGTGTGTGTGTGTGTTTGCTCGCGTGCGTGCGTGTGTGTGTATGTGTGTGCGTGCGTGCGTGTGTGTGCATGTGTGCGTGCGTACGTGCGTGCGTGTGTGTGTATGATTTTTGCTTTAGTCGGCTCAGTGCCTCGGGTTTTCTAACGTCACCATGTATCATCCCAACCAGGCGGGCATCCGTCAGAGTTCAAACTTCTGCGTCTTGATCTAACTTTAAACCTTACACAACTATATGCTGAAGTCATCTTCGTTCCATAGTTGCACTCATACAGATCAAAATGTACGATATTCAAAATTCAGATAATTCATGCTCATGCCTACGCTACTGTAAGAGTTGGATCGAGTCAGAAAAATAATGTCATGCTTTTACGCATTGTTACCGGCAGTATTTGCTCTGCGTCGCTCGATTACGTCTAACTGCGTCGCTATCGAGACGGGCAGCTGAGAATGATATTGTTACAAGCCGTGACAAACAAGCAGGAATGCTCCATCGAGTCGATGAAGACGACGATCGCAAGAGCGCTCGCGTTGTTGTTGTTGGTGTTCCGCCATCTTGGCTGAAGGACTCCCGGTGTATATCTTGTAAATACATTTCATTCTTTCTTTCTTAATTGCGGTTATTCTCACGCCCGTGACATTTTGGTGGAGGTGCTGGGTACCAACACGGTATAACGGAGCTCCGAAGGGGCCGACACTTGGTTGAACCCACGATGGCAGAACAGGGTTCGGCCCCTGCAGCGGCAACCGCCACGACGACAGTTGTCCTTCCACAGCTGAAAGACCCAGGCACGTTTTGCGGGACTGACAATGTCGACATCGAAGAATGGTTGCCGATGTACGAACGCACCAGTAAGAATTATCGCTGGGACGACACTCTTATGTTGGCGAACATCCTATTCTACCTGAAAGGGACAGCCAAAGTGTGGTTCGAGAACCACGAAGCAGAAATTGGCAGCTGGGATGCGTGCAAAGAAAAGATGCGTGCCCTGTTTGGCAAATCGACTGGTAGAAAGATAGCGGCCAAAAAGGAGCTGGCGTCTCGTGCTCAGACATCGAATGAATCCTACCTGTCTTATATACAAGACGTGCTCGCCCTTTGCCGCAAAGCGGACGACAGCATGGAGGAGTCTGAAAAAGTGGCTCATATCTTGAAAGGTATAGCAGATGACGCGTTCAACCTCCTGATCTGCAAGGACTGTGACACAGTAGATGCCATCATCCGTGAGTGCCAGCGTTTCGAGACCGCCAAAAGCCGACGTATTGCCCATCAATTTACTCGACTTCCAAATACAGCAACAACATGGTCATGCGAAGACGCCCCCCTACCACAGGCACCACTGACTGCGGAGCACGTGACGAAGATAGTCCGACGTGAACTCGAAGCTATCTCTCCTGCCTCCACGTGCTCTCGTTCCTGTGATTCCGGCTCGCAAATGGTACCACTAGTGCACGCCATCGTTCGTCAAGAGCTTTCGAATGTTGGCTTGGACACCGTGTGCACGGCCGCTCCCTCCCGATCGAATGACCCTCGTCCACCACTTTCGTACGCCCAAGGCCAGAGGTCGGTGCTTCCTCGCAATCCCGCCGAGTGGAGGACTGCTGACGACCGGCCCATTTGCTTCAACTGCCGTCGTATTGGCCACGTGGCCCGCTATTGCAACAGCCGGTGGTATTGGCGTCAGGCGTCCTATGGGTCCAACCGTCGCCCACAGACAAATGATGGTCAATTCCAACCCCACCGTGAGTCACCTCAGTCCACCAGTGATGACGTTTCTTCCATGCCGTATCGTCGGTCACCATCACCGTATGGTCACCAGTCCCGCTCGCCGCAATCTCGTCGCCCGCCGTCTCGCTCACCCCAATTCCGCCGTCCTGCATCGCCGACTTCCCACCTGTCTCGGGAAAACTAGACGATGCAGCTCCCGGAGGTGACGCTGCATCGACGATTCGCCCGCTAAATCATCTGACCACACTGCAGACTCGACGCAACCTTATAGACGTTAAAGTGGACGACGCACATGTTGTTGCTCTTGTGGACACAGGCGCTCACATATCAGTGATGAATTCAGAGCTTCGTCGCCGCCTAAAGAAGGTTTTAACGCCGCCCACGGTGCCGCTCATCAAGGTCGCCGACGGTGGAACATTTCCCGTGCTTGGGATGTGCTCGGCACGTATTAGTGTTGCTGATCGCTCCACAGCTGTACTATTTGCCGTGCTCGAAAAGTGCTGCCATGACCTCATCCTCGGCATGGACTTTCTGTCCGCCCACTCTGCCCTTATTGACTGTGGAACCGGCTACTTCAGCTCGACCTGCCATGTTACTACGACGCTCCAGCAACACCTCAACCACGTTTGTGTTCTATCGAGTACGTCCGCCTAGCGCCCCAAGCCGTTACGTATGTGACCCTGGGCTCTTGTCCTCCTATTCACGACGGCGATTATGTGTTGACTCATACCATTGACGTTTGGCTGGCCAGAAATCTTGCCGTTCCTCACATGGTTTTCACGGTCACGAATAATCGAGCATCTCTACCGATACTGAACTTCAGCTGGTGTGCGCAAGTTATCCCAGATGGCATGTCTCTAGCCAACGTCTCTTCTCTTGCTGACCATTCTGTTTCTGCGTTCATTGCAGACGCTTCTTTTCCCCCCGCTTCATTCTGTTCCTCACTGAGCCCAGCTGATGGCGACATTGACAAGATGATCGCGCCTGACCTCGTTCCAGCACAGAGAGCCGATATCCAGCGTATCTTGGAATCCTTCCGGGACATCTTCGACTTTGACGACCGCCCTTTAGGTCAGACGTCGGTCGTCACTCACAAAATCAATACGGGAGACGCCAGCCCAATCCGACGACGTCCTTATCGCGTGTCCCATGCTGAGCGACAGGTAATACAGCGTGAAGTTGATAAAATGCTCACGAAGGACGTCATTGAACCATCCTGTAGTCCATGGGCATCACCAGTCGTGCTCGTAAAAAAGAAGGACGGCAGCTGGCGCTTCTGCGTAGACTACCGGCACTTAAACAAGGTCACGCGTAAGGACGTCTACCCGTTGCCAAGGATTGACGATGCTCTCGACTGCCTACATGGGTCTGCCTACTTCTCCTCTATCGACTTGAGGTCGGTATACTGGCAGATTTCTGTCGATGACCAAGACCGTGAAAAAACAGCATTTGTGACACCGGACGGACTTTTCCAGTTTAAAGTAATGCCCTTTGGTTTATGCAATGCCCCGGCTACGTTTGAAAGGATGATGGACTCCCTGCTACGTGGGTACAAATGGTCCACGTGCCTTTGTTACCTCGATGATGTCATCGTATTCTCACCGACGTTCGAAAGCCACCTTAGCCGCCTGTCGGCAGTTCTTGAAGTTTTCAGGAGCGCAGGTCTCCAGCTGAACTCTTCCAAATGCCGTTTTGGCCGCCGAGAAATCACGGTGCTCGGCCACCTCGTCAGTGCTCAAGGCGTCCAACCTGATCCTGACAAAATTCGGGTCGTCAAAGACTTCCCCATACCACGTTCCACGAAAGATGTACGCAGCTTTGTCGGCCTATGTTCTTATTTTCGACGTTTTGTCAAGAACTTCGCCCACATTGGTCGGCCTTTGACACAACTCCTGAGGAAGGATATGCCGTTTTCTTGGAGTCCCCAACAAGCTGATGCGTTTCGCAAACTTACTACGTTGCTTACCTCCCCGCCAATCTTAGCCCATTTTGACCCGTCAGCACCCACTGAAGTTCGCACCGACGCCAGCGGACATGGCATTGGCGCAGTTCTCGCTCAGTGGCAGCAAGGGAAAAATCGCGTCATCGCCTACGCCAGTCGCCTCCTTTCCTCATCCGAGTGCAAGTTTTCGATCACTGAGCGCGAGTGCCTCGCACTTGTTTGGGCTGTCGGCAAATTCCGACCATACTTGTGTGGCCGCCCCTTTTCCGTGATCACAGATCACCACGCTTTGTGCTGGTTGTCGTCCCTCAAAGATCCTACTGGACGACTTGGGCGTTGGGCTTTGAAGCTTCAAGAATATAGCTTTGACGTCACCTACAAGTCTGGCCGACTGCACCAGGATGCTGACTGTCTATCTCGTAATCCTGTAGATCCCCCTGACCTGTCGGCGCATGATTCAGACGCCTGCGTTTTCGCCATCTCTGACCTCACCGACATACGCAGTGAACAGCTCAGTGATGCCAATCTGCGGTCCATCATCCAAGGTCTACGTTCTCACAACTCCGACCCGTCCCTCGACTTGTTCGTGCTCCGTGATGGCATTCTCTACCGGCGTAACATGAGCTCCGATGGCCCAGAGCTTCTACTAGTTCTTCCCGCAACGCTCCGCTCTACTGTTCTTGAACAGCTTCACGACGGCCCAACCGCCGGACACCTCGGAACAGCCCGCACGTATGATCGCGTACGGCGTCGATTCTTCTGGCCAGGCCTTTACCGTTCTGTGCGCCGATACGTTGCATCTTGCGAGTCCTGCCAACGCCATAAGCGTCCTTCGCTGTCGCCGCCCGGCACACTTCAACCAATAGACATTCCTGCCGACCCGTTCTACCGCGTCGGCCTCGATCTCGTCGGACCATTTCCAACGTCGCTGAGTGGGAATAAGTGGATTGCTGTCGCTACTGACTATGCGACACGATATGCTATCACGCGAGCACTACCGACAAGCTGTGCAACTGATGTCGCGGACTTTCTGCTGCACGACGTCATTCTCCACCATGGAGCTCCACGTCAACTGCTGACCGACCGTGGTCGCTCATTTCTCTCAAAGGTCGTCGACGACATTCTTCGCTCTTGTTCTACGCGTCATGAGCTCACCACTGCATACCACCCGCAAACTAATGGACTCACTGAGCGCCTCAATCGCACGCTGACCACAATGCTATCTATGTATGTTTCTGCGGACCACCGAGATTGGGATAACACTCTGCCTTACGTGACGTTCGCCTACAACTCGTCACGCCACGATACTGCTGGCTTTTCCCCCTTCTATCTCTTGTATGGCCGCCATCCCACTTTACCGTTTGAAACTCTCCTACCATCAGATACCTACACTCCTCAGAGTACGCCCGCGATGCAACTGTTCGAGCTCAAACAGCTCGCCAGATCGCACGGGATCGTCTTTCTGCCTCGCAGCTGTCTCAAAAGTCTCGCTACGACAGCCATCACCGGGCCGTGTCCTACTCCCCAGGATCGTTGGTCCTGCTCTGGACACCTTGCCGCCACGTTGGTCTGTCATCGAAGCTCCTCTCCCGCTATTCCGGGCCGTATAAGGTCTTGCGCCAGCTTACTGGCGTCACGTATGAGATCGCCCCGTTGGACAGTGCATCGTCATCGTCTGTCCCCTCTACAGACATTGTGCACGTATCCCGTCTGAAGCCGTACTTCTCCGCCCACGATCGTACTCTTCCCTAAGCGCCGAGACGGCGCTCCCAGCGGCGGGGGCTATATGTTACAAGCCGTGACAAACAAGCAGGAATGCTCCATCGAGTCGATGAAGACGACGATCGCAAGAGCGCTCGCGTTGTTGTTGTTGGTGTTCCGCCATCTTGGCTGAAGGACTCCCGGTGTATATCTTGTAAATACATTTCATTCTTTCTTTCATAATTGCGGGTATTCTCACGCCCGTGACAATATGTTACGCAATAAATGATACGCTATGGCTTAACGATTTTTCAGATAGCACGAATGCCAGCAATCGTGCAAAGTAGGAGTCCAAAGGGCGACATGGTTGGTGTGGTTGGTATGTCTTTTGGATGTTCTTAGTTCTTTGGCGATAAGAGCTTGTTCCCTGGCACTAAGATAACTTTCTTTTTGTTCTCGTTGTATTCTAGGGTGAAAGCAACGTGTCATTGTGGTTAAAAAAGATGAATCAGTATACATGTGATATAGCTGTAAAAGCCGGAATGTTGAAAGTTACGTATACAGCACAAATTTTTGTTATTTTTTTTCCCGCCATATTCAATGTGTAGCGTTGGAACTGTTTACAGCATACATCCCGCCCAAGGCATGCTGGGAGGATCTCCTATCAGGCAGCTTGGAAACTTCCAGACGCCGATATGCCTTACGTTTGGTGCAGCCGAGGTTATGAACTTTCAGGTGGAATATGCCCCTTGAGGAAAACAATTAGGTACGAGTATATTCAAGCTCCACTTGAAATGCCAAGTATGGTCACTGAAAAATGTAAATTGTAATATTTCTGTTTCTAATCACCTGCTGTCGTGTTTCTGCTACTAAACTGTCACGTACATTTTTGTACTGCTCACTCTTGTGCTAAACAGAAGTAAATTACACTTGGGATTAACGTGCGTTTTCAAATAAGATTTTGGTTTTCCGATAAACGTATTGCACAGGATACTAGATTTGAGGAACGCATATGGATTGGTAAAGTGACACCCTTTTTTTTGGGGGGGGGGGTGTAGTATGTGTCTCACATTACATGCTATCGGCAGTTGTGTACAAAGTGGCAGTAACCGTTGGAATAGTGTGAAATAACGGTCCTCTCCTTTTAGGACCCACTGTCCAGCAAGGAGGTTGCAGAATCAGCAACTGACTGATGAAACATGATGGTGCGTGCAGCAAGAGAGGGTTTGACTGCAGATCCCGACCACCTGCTTCTGTAAATTTGTACTAACCACAGTCGAAAACAAGGAGAAACGTTTGAATACCAGCAGCCTTCTATCAGCTAGACAAGTCCCTGAAGCTATAAATCGATAAACTTATGTGTATTGATGACTGTCACGCTAACTTTGACGTATTCTGCATTGGAGGTATAAAGCAATGAAATGTGGATTCTTTTCGATTAGTGCATGTTTCTTTTTTTCTTCAGAAAATTTCTTGTGAGCTCGCAAAACCCGAGCGACAAAAGTAAAGGACTGACAATCCCCCTCTTTCTGGCTGCCCTCTGGGTTTCATCTGTCCTGCTTATGTGCAAAGTGCCAGCAGTTACGGTACGCCGCACACATTAGTGTACTTAAGAAGTAGCACGACGCTAATCACGTATTATTTGCAGGGGGATCCACTCAGTATGACCGCTCTACCCGTGGTCCACCGACCCAGGTGTCGCAAACAAAGGGTATGTGCCTCTTTTTTCTTTCGGTCTTCTTTCTGCGACTCATTTCGGACTACTCGCTACGCGCATGATCGGCCCAGCCAAGTGTCGTCTAGCAAGAGAAGCGTGGCTCTTCCTTTAGTGCTTCTTTCTGTGCACGCCTAATCTTTCGTACTTCTTTCTGCGGCTTTATCATGCAGCGTGCAAATATGTACACAGAGTAATGCGATCTTTCACGGCGGTGTCATATGGCCTGCCCTTTCCTGAATACACACGCTTGAGCTTTGCAATAATTCTGGTACATGCATGTCTGCTTAGAGCACGACAATTTCGGTGTCCGTGGCAAGAGATGTACGCTTCCCTAATCGCAAGAAAAAACACAAAACAATTTTCTTTGGAGTTGGCTTAGAGCTTGCATGCATCATAACGTCACACCTTCGCCCACAAGCATCGCGTCGTTCAAATGCGGTCTGCCACTAAAACGATAATTAAGAAGAGCAGGTGACTGACAGATATTCTTAATCATGAGTTGTGCCATGTGTATCAGACAAGTATCCTCTCTTGATCCAATTACGTAGATGCTTAAGCATTACAATTTGCATCTCTCGAGAAAACCGCGTTCCGGCTCTTGATATGCGCTCTTGGTATTATTGTATGTTTTGCGTATGCATACATTTATATTTACTGCGTGTTTTTCTGATAATATTATTCAGCATTCGTATATAATATGCACAAACGTACCAGCCAGCTACTTATTACGCGATGATTTCAGACATTTCTTTGGGTTTTGCGAGAAGTACGTAAAACTGACTTAAGGTGGCATATGGCGAGTGGTCTGTATATCAATTTTGAATATACTCTACGCCGTGAGGAGCAGTGTTATTTCTCTGCGCACTTCTTTACCGCCTTCAGCAGCTTCCCTGCTTTGTCAACTTCCCATTTTGTCAGTATCCACGTTTCCAATGCTGATCCCATATTTGAAGGTGAACAAAATGGCAAATAGCCCTATAACAAATAGACGGCTGGTATTTATTATCAGATAACACATAGTTTGATAAGCACGAATCATACAGTCAATGAAATTGCACGGACAGGAAAAAATAATTGACGTGTTATAATCAGGCCAACCTGCTTAAACTGCATAGAAGTCGGACCAAGAGAGGATTGCCTGACACTTATATCATGGTACTGATATAAAATCTCCGGTCCTCACTGATATTGACGGGCCGACCACATTTTAATAATAATCGCGGCTGATCATTACTGTAGTGCATGCTAACTCCAAGTCGCCTCGAATATGCGAATGTTTTGTTAGCTGCCTCTTCTAATGAGCGAAGGCGACGCGTTTGGCCTCGGTCACCGCAATTGTCACGTTCTATAAGCAGTCATGCACTTGATTTATTACAATGCGCCATCGCGTGTGTTCCGAGAAGCACCTTCCATGTGACACCTTCCGCAAAGGTTCGCATTTCTTAGCGTACGTATATAGACGGTGTATTAAAACCGCACAAGGAAGCGCGGAAAAAAACACGAGGCATGCGCAGCACGAAGTGCGAAAGAGTGGAAGGCTGTGCTTCCGTTGCTGTGGCACAACTGGCTGATCCAAGCATGTTATGAGCGTAACCTCCTGGAATGCGTCGAAGAAAGAAGAGCGAAGGAAAGAAGAGGCGCAGAGCGGTGGCCGTATAAAATCTCCCGCAAGCCGTTTTGTGTAAACACTATACCGTGTACTGTACAACGTAACCTCTATTTTTACGTGATGTGGCCGTATAAAATCTCCTGCAAGCCGTTTTGTGTAAACAGTATACCGTGTACTGTAAACGTAACCTCTATTTTTACGTGAGAATGCTCGATACTATGAACGGGTACTAAAGGTTACTAGATAACTTCTATTTTATAAGTGCACAAATTTGTGAAAATGTGCACCTTTAGTAAACGTTACCGTGCTTAGAGTGTATATATGGACATTGCATTACGCGCGTCACGCAATGCATTCCCGACCGTCACCATGGGCAGAACGCGGTTGTAGCGCACGGGAGAAGAGGCTGACGTACGCGAACATAAGCGCGATCGTGCCCGCAGCTGGATCATGCTAGGTCATGCTAGATCGCTACTCGTTGAAACTAGTGCTACAGAGATGCTCAACGCAACACCATTGTGGCATTGAATTCAAGTCTGCAAAACAGGTTGCGTCACGTTACGATGGCAGAGCCCCTGATCGTTACCATAGCGATCACAAGGCAATACTGCGCAAATTTATAGTGGTCCATAAAGGTGTGAGTGTGTGCGTGGAGGCAACTACCACGTAATATAAAAATAAAGGCTGTGAAACTTAACGAAATGTGTCTTCAGTCAACATCAACTTTCACAAAATACAATCACAAATAAACAAGCAATCAAATCAAATATATGCGTCGCATCGCGTCGCTCAGCAATTCTTGTACTCGTTGCGTGGTCGTCGGCATTTGGACTTTGATTCAGTTTGCATGGGAGAAAGGTTCGCCTTCAACCATCTTTCTTTGAGAAAGGGGGCTTTTTTTTCGCTGACGATGCCGCCCCCGATACCTGTATATAACTAGCTTTGCTTGAACATTTAAGGCATAAGAAACGCGGGGAAGTGGGAGAAAAGCAAAGAATTATAAGAGCTCGGAGCGAGGAGAGTATAAAGGGTTGGGCGTTGGCATTGCGTCCATCGTCAACTGACCGAGGAGAGGCTTCCCCAACGCAAAGCCATTCCCCTTCTCCGTGCTTTGACGAGTCTCAGACAGGGGTATAACAGCGGCTATTGAATGCATCGGTTCTATTGTGTGAACGCACAAATCGTACATTCCAGCCATGGTGGACAGCCTAAACTCCGGCGACCAGCGCTCCGGCTTGCCGGCAGCCCCTATGTCGGAATGTGTGGCGTGCTAGGGAGTGGTACACTTGCCGTTTTCTAGAAAACTCTCACTAACAATATTCGGGAAAAGACACCCTCAGTTCATAGAAAAGAATCACTGTTTCGAGAAGGAAGGGATACTCTATTCGATTTGCTTGAAGATTAACGGGAAATGGCGAACCGGCTGCGTTAACCGAGATACGTGGAACAATTTTAAGGCAACGCAAAACAGCAGCGCGCTTCGCCTTTCTGCGACATTTATCCGGCATGCAACGGGAAAGGCAGATGTCGTCATACCTGTCTTGCGAGAAAGGCTTGCACAAAAGCCCAACAGTTGGGTGTAGTTGAATGAATGCAGTCGTAGTTGCAGGGAGCGGAGGGGGCGACGTAAAAGCGCCTCAGGTGACGCACAGACGCACCTCTCGTAGAGAGACCCGCCATCCCAACTGGCCGTTGCTTTGAGATCTCGATGGCTCTGAATGCGCGCGTCCTGCTCGGGCAGTTCCATTCGTAGATGGGGGTGACGGCTGGAACACCGTCGCATCGGTCTTGAGGGGCGCCCCGCCGTTTGTGTCTTGAAACTTTGACGTAGCCGTGGAATGAAAGAGGGTGGGGGGGGGGTTCAAGACCCTCTTCTGAAAATTTTCAGTTTTGCATGTGTGTTAAAGCTCGTTGATTCGACACCCGTTCATTCGGAAACTGAGATCATTCGGACGCGTTTATTTAACGCGGCCAACGTATGTATTGTTTAATACAGGGGTCTCGAACTCACTTCAGCTATACTATATTACTTAAGTTTACTGATAATTTTGTCATTTGCCTTGCGGAAGTAAATGCTGCTTTATTTATTATGAGACTCTAACAGTTGCGGAATGTCGTAGGTAAAATAGAGTTATCGTTCACTTTGCGAGAATGCCTTCCTTTGCTTTCCATTTCTTAGACGGCGCCACCTTGTCAGCACGCCCGTTCTTTAAAAAATAAACAAGGCGTCCGTGACATAGTGGGTCAATGTACGGCCGCAATCGCGCACTTTAGGTCTCCAAGAAAGATGTACTCGTAATATGAGACTAACATGGACACTGAACCATCGCACTGTTTCTCCCATTCACATTGTTCGTGTATATAATTTCTTAAACGCGTTAACGACGCGAGCGAGCAATACCAAAATCAGCCGCAAGCTGCCGTACTAGTTGCAGAGCAACACGCATGTGAGGAAGCCCGCCTTCGTAGCCTTCGCTCCACTGTCAGGATAAGTTGTCGCAGAGCTATAGCCGGCCGAAGTCGCGAAAGTTAGTCCAGCGGCGTCCGACGCAGTGAAGAAGTTTGAAGCGCGGTGAGGGAGGGAGGTTGATAAATTGGGCTAGTTGGAACATACTCAACACGTTCAGCGCAAAAAGGGAACACGAAAACACAAGGAAGTGCACGACACAAGCGCTGTCTAACAACTGAAAGTTTAACGGAAGAAACGTTTCATAAATAGGCATAACGCACAACATAAAAAAACAAAAATTCTTATCCGCCACCAGGCATGTAATCACGTATGCTGTAGATATGTAATCTCAGCTTCTGTGGGAGCGATTGAAGGCTGGCTCGCACATCTGTCTCTGGCTTTTATAAATTCAAACGCTTCAGCGATTTCAGGCGTGCGCTGGTGCCTGTGCCTCATCATCACAGAGGTTTTGTTTAGTTCGGCTGCGCATCCGCACTGTCGGCAATGGAGGGAAATATGCGTAGATGGTGTGCCTTTCAGAAAGCCCTAGACGGACGTTAAGACAACGACCCGTGTGCCCAATGTACGCACCACCGCATGACAAAGGGATGGAGTACACCACTCCGCTCGCGCCTTCAGTGAAACGCTGGAGTGCTTTACAGAGCAACATTCAGTGCTGTCAGCGGCCTGCCCCTTCTGCGCTCTTTTTTTCAACTCTCGCGCACACGCTTCCTAGCTTCTTGCCATCGCGAAAAACAACATTTACGTCATAATGACCAGCAATCTTCTTCAAACGGTGGGATACCGAGTGCAGATAAGGAATAACGACAAGTTTTCCCCTATCCGAGGGCAGAACCACAACATCAAAACGCTCTTAATTTTCCTTTTTCAAGCGATGAAACAATCGCTGTGAAGTGGAGGCTAGGACCAGGCGCAGGTGTTCTCACGCTGTACGTGAGTTTTTTGCGGCAGGTTGACAGACTGGAATCTACTGGTTTCCCGCGCCTCGTCCCAGCCTCCACTTCACAGCGATTGTTTCATCGCTTGCAAAAGGAAAATGAAGATGGTCTTGATGTTCAGCGCCGCTTCTAACCTCCCAACGGCTAACGCAGGGAGATATGGGGCCAGTTGTTTTTTCTCCCCAAGGTCGCGCAATACGGTTAATCTGACAACGGTAGTGTTGCGTTTCAGTGCCATGGGTGCTCTGGGCCCGAAAGCCTTCGGGCGCCCGTTCACAGCAGCGTTTTAACTGCGCGCCGGAAAAATGGGAGTATCCGAGCGTGTGGTGCAGTGCAGCGGTGGCGACCACACAGTATGAACAAATTTTCACACGTGAAGCCAATCACCGAGGGCGTGGTGAGCCAAAGCCGGAACGTTTTACGGTGCTCGCGACATGCGCGGCCGAACTACGCAAGAAGTCCGTGCGTTTGTGGCGACACACCTTATGGAGTCTTAGCTGATGATGATAATGATAATGGCTGAGCCCTTTGTAATGGGGAGGGCAGGTTTTTAACCACAAACCACCCGCCCACTCGTTGCGCAACTCACATGGTGCGACGCGTGGAGCGATTCAACGCTTTTGCCACGCAATAGTAAATCTTTTAACGCGAGTCGTTAAAGGGGTGGTGCCGTCAAATTTCGAGGCTATAAAAGGAATGTTCTTCGTATCTTTTGTATGGAACGACACCCAGCACGAAGGTTTATGCAAAGCAAAACTTGTAATTTATATTTTAACTGGCTTCCAAAGAGCTCCTAAATGCTCCTTCGTGCGATCGAGACCCTTCCCTAACTGCTTCTAACACTGACGTCGCTCTATGGGAAGAGCAACGAGTTTGAGTGACGTCACACCAGATCAGAGTGATCAGAGCGCATACAGTCATACTCGCGAGGGCAGGCGCCAGACGCCTACAGCGCGACGAGGCAAAGGGCAAGATATTTAATATGTTGCTTCCATAGAAACCTTCCAACGGGCCCGCCACGCAGCAGAGCGGGTTCCAAGGGACCAAAATAAAGTTCATCCATCCGTCAATCCATCCATCCACGGAAACCCACATTGTCATGAAAAATACGCTGTCGGAGTGGAAAATTACAACACAATTATGAACTAACCTTCGAAAATATCAATAATCGCCACTTGCCAGTCGATATTAGCCTTCCGTTGAGCATGCAGCTGAACCTCCTCGATGGCGTCTGGCATGGCGGGGGCCTCGTCGTCGTCGCTGGCCGGTGGATCGAAAATAAAATGATTGTCTGGGTTTTCGACGGAGCCGCGTACGTCGTTCGCGTCGCTGCTTCCAGAAAAAAAAGTCGAGGTCCTCATTGACGTAGGACGCGGATGCAGACGCAGAGTGGGAATCGCGCATGCTGCAGCTGGCTATGGTCACTGTCGGCGCGTTGGAATCGCTGCTGGTTGTCGGCACGTGTATGCGAAAGCAGACGACTCACAGCCTTCTGTGCTCATGTGACCAAGCATCCTATATTCCAAAGTCGGAAAGCTGTTCACATAAGTAAGGTCATGATATAATATTTAACGAGAACACAAGAGTCTTGGCACCCTGGAGCTATAAGAAACGTCTTCAGCAAAGAACGTGTAAGCCACAAATTTGGTGGCACCACCCCTTTAACCGAATGGACAACGGTATCGGGTGTTTTTCCAAAGTAGCTGCAAGAACTGACGTAACTCTGTGTAGAATATTTCACTGCCTCGCAGAACACCTGGGTTCGATTCCACCTCAAATCCTGATTTCGAGACGCAAGCCTTAAGAGGATATTTACGTAGTTATTTGGTAATGAATCCATTTCTATCTTAATCACTTTTTATTTATTTATTCATTAGTCAATAATTACTTTTATTAGTGGACCAGTGGTGAGTAGTGAGGTTTGCCCAACTGATGTGGTACATGTCTGCTAGGGATGCCTGTTGAAAGAGTCATTGTTCACACAGTGACGAATGACCTATTTATTAGAGCTTCGATGCGAAAACTAAAAGTCAGAGTACTACGTATACTCTACTACGAGATAGCAGTCATGTGTCTGCAATGCGTGTGTTTACAGCACTTTATGCTTTGCTATGGAAGAACGATAATCCCAGCAGTACATCTACGGAGACAAACTATAGCCGGTTACAACTTAACAATCAATACAACCTCCACCCCCAGAACTGCAGCACGCCTGCCATTTATCTGAGCAAGAGGGTGGTGCTAGGTGGTTTCCGCTGCAAGCGTAAGTGCCTCTTCGCTGCCAATGTAAATACTGCGCATATTATTAATTAAAAGTTCGTCATCCCTACTTTACATATTGTTGCGGTGTTGCAGCTATCACCACGGCGAAGTGAGGCAAGAAGGGGAGGACGACATGTTCTGGCGAACAGCCACCATATTGAGTGTCGGACTATTTTCCTTCGTAAATATCTTCTAAACCTAATCGCAACATTTTAGTGGAAGTGCTGGGTACGACGCAAGACGGAACTCCGCAGAGGACGTGTCCTGGAGAGTCTCGTTATGTCAACGGAAGGAAATTCTGTTTCTTCGACCGGGACTTCGGCCCAGCCGGTACAGCCGGACTTATTGACTTAGCCGCGCGATTCTGGCAACTTCTGCGGCACAGAAAACGCCATCCATCGTTGAGTACATCAGTCGTTCATGACAACGTCATACAGTCATCTCGATGACTGCATTGCGAAATACGAGCGTTTTGCAGCGGTCTAGCGGAGGGACCCGACAATCACGTTCGCCAACATTCCCTTCTATCTCTGCGGAATAGCCGACGTGTAGTTCCATGCCCATGAAGGAGATATAACGAGTTGCGAGGCCTGTAAGCACAAGCTCCGTGACCTTTTAGGGGCGAAGCTCCTTAAGGCGGCACCCGTTCATGCCTCGTAGTCGTAGTCATAGTAGTGCCAGAGAACACCCATACATTTAGAGAAGGGAAACTGTACCTTTGACAGTGCAACGGAAATAAGGGTAGCGGTGGCGTTGTGAACTAAAGTAGCCGACCAAGAGATGCCGTTGTACAACAGGAAACGGAAATGAGTTTTATGCAATATGGCTGCCGTCGCTCGTTTTTGGTTGCTGTGCAGTGCGCTCCGGTCGCCCGTGCTCGTACAAAAGAAATAAATGTATATGCCACGTTTTGTTCACTTACCGAGCCCTGCGAGTGTCGTAATGAATCTTCTGAACTGTCTTTCGTGTGTATTGCGTGCCCCAACTGTGTGAAATGCTACGAAGGTGCCAGGAGACGCCAATGCCTCAACTGGCATTAACGCACACAACACCGGCGATGTGTAAGCCTGATAATGTCAAACGAGGGTGTGTTAAACGTAGGAGTCGCGACAACTGGACACCGGTTTTACTCCGACAAGGACTAACTATCAGCACAGGTAGCGATCGCTCGTCGTCGTCCTTGTCTTCTCCCTAGGGCAAGCCGCATGTCCACTACCTTCATTACAATCACTCCCGGGCAATAAGGGAGCCATCCTGGCGACCTAAGGGCTAGCGCACACAAGGGGATCGTAGTACTTCTTGAGCCTCGAAACGTGCACAATTTCTTGTCCGCGGCGACGCTTGTCTGAAGACACGTCGAGCGGCTCCACGAGGTAATTGACTGCAGACGTTTGTTGCAGTACCCGATAAGGGCCGCAGTACTTCGACGATAGCTTGTGGGAGAGTCCCGCAGGAGTAGGCGGAACCCACAACCATACCAGTGTGCCGGGATCAAAGTATGTCGCAGTAGTCGATTCATCGTGGCGATGTTTCTGACGACTTTGGTCGTGCGATGTGAATGAACGAGCAAGTTGGCGACATTCTTCGGCATATGCGGCTGCTCTTGAAACGGTTGTGAACTCGGAGGAGTCAGGCCGGTACGGAAGAATTGTATCCATTGTGGAAGAAGGTTCACGTCCATAAAGAAGAAAGAAAGGTGAGAATCCGGTGGTGCTTTGTGTTGCCGTGTTGTATGCATACGTGACGAAAGGTAGTATGCTGTCCCAATTGGTGTGGTCCGATGAAGCGTACATGGACAACATATCGCCAAGGGTGCGGTTGAAACGCTCCGTCATCCCATTAGTTTGGGGATGATATGCCGTGGTAGTGCGGTGTATGATGCGACACTGCTTCAGCAAGGCTGTAATAGCATCGGACAGAAAAACACGGCCGCGGTCGCTGAGTAATTCTCGAGGCGCTCCATGCCTTAAGACAATGTTCCGGAGTATGAAGCCAGCGACGTCTTTTGCGGTAGCAGAAATTAGCGCTGATGTTTCAGTATACCGCGTCAAGTGATCGATGGCTACTATAACCCAGCGGTTGCCGCTCGGAGTGTAAGGAAGGGGGCCGTATAAGTCAATGCCCACGCGATCAAAAGGTCGGGCTGGACACGGTAGCGGTTGTAACGTGCCGGCGATATGTTGAGGTGGCGTCTTGCGTCGTTGGCACGTAGGGCACGACCGGATGTACTGGCGAACGAAACGGTACATACCGCGCCAGTAGTACCGAAGGTGCAGGCGTGTGTATGTCTTTAAGACACCAGCGTGACCGCATTGTGGATCATCGTGAACCGTGGCGCAGATGTCGGAGCGGAGTTGCCGAGGAATAACAAGCAGCCACTTTCGGCCAATCGAGTTGTAGCTGCGGCGGTAGAGCAGGTTATCTCGAACGGCGAAGTGTTGGGCTTGGCGCCGAAGCGTCCGAGAGACAGGAGAAGGCGTCTTTTTCGAGAGGAAGTCGAGAAGCGAGGTGATCCAGGGGTCTTTACGTTGCTCGGAAGGCATGTCGGAAATGTTGATGGCAAAGGCACCGCCCACGGAAATAGATGAGCAGACGGGCTCCGCAAGCAAAGGTGAGCGGGATAGGGCATCCGCATCAGAATGCTTCCGACCAGAACGGTAAATAACACGGATGTCGAATTCTTGCAGGCGCAATGCCCAGCGAGCGAGCCGACCATTCGGATCTTTTAGCGAAGATAGCCAGCATAGGGCATGATGATCGGTCACAATGTCAAAGGGACGTCCGTACAGGTATGGGCGAAATTTTCCAATTGCCCATATAATGGCGAGACACTCTTTTTCTGTCACTGAGTAGTTTTTCTCAGCTTTCGTGAGCGTGCGGCTGGCGTAAGCAACGACGTACTCTTCAAAGCCACCTTTGCGTTGGGCAAGTACGGCACCAAGCCCGACGCCACTAGCGTCCGTGTGAAGCTCTGTTGGTGCTGACGGATCGAAATGTCGTAGTATTGGCGGGGCAGTGAGAAGGCGCCGAAGTTGTTGAAATGCATCGTCGCACGCCGTTGACCAGGCTGACAGATCAGAACTGCCGGCGAGAAGGTTGGTCAAAGGGGCCATGATTGAAGCAAAGTCACGGATGAAGCGTCGGAAATAAGAGCACAAACCAATGAAGCTTCGAAGCTCTTTAACGGTGGTCGGTTTCGGGAACGCGGCAACGGCACTAAGTTTCGCAGGGTCCGGAAGGACACCGTCTTTTGAAACCACGTGACCGAGGATGGTAAGCTTGCGGGCAGCGAAGTGGCATTTCTTCAAATTAAGTTGAAGACCCGCCGTGGCGAGGCACGTCAGGACTTGCTCGAGGCGAGTAAGATGGGACGCGAAGTCGGTTGAAAATACCACAATGTCGTCTAAGTAGCAAAGACAGGTGTTCCATTTCAGACCGCGAAGAGTAGCGTCCATCATTCTTTCAAAAGTGGCCGGCGCGTTGCAGAGGCCGAAGGGCATAACGGTGAATTCGTAGAGCCCGTCGGGTGTGACAAAGGCCGTCTTCGGGCGGTCGGCCTCTGCCATCGGCACCTGCCAATAGCCAGAACGCAAATCTAGTGAAGAAAAGAACTCTGCTCCCTGTAGGCAGTCCAATGCGTCATCAATACGGGGTAGAGGGTACACGTCTTTGCGCGTAATTTTGTTGAGTCTGCGGTAGTCGACGCAGAACCTGATGGACCCGTCTTTTTTCTTAACGAGGACCACCGGCGAAGCCCAGGGACTGTTGGATGGCTCGATGATGCCACGTTGCATCATGTCGTCCACTTGTTGGTTGATGACACGGCGTTCAGCAGACGACACGCGGTAGGGACGCTGTCGTAGTGGGGCTTGCTGGCCGGTGTCAATAGTGTGAACGACTGTTGATGTTCGGCCTAAGGATGGCTGGTCGCAATCGAATGAAGCGCGAAAACGCTGTAAAAGGTGAATGATTTCTCCGCGTTGGTTGGGCGTGAGCTCAGGATCAATGGCGTTCGAGAAAACTTCTTCATGGTCAGTGGTCGCAGTAGGTGGTGTGACGGCACAAATCGAGACTGAGACCGCAGGGTCGGGCATAGCAGCGGGGAGAACGCAGTCGAAAACTTCGTAGTCTCCGAGACATTCCCCACGGAGTACTAATGAAGCGCTAGCCGAAGGATTACACACGTACATCTCAGAATAACCCTTGTCGAATGCGACAACGGCGAATGGAAGCAAGACGTTCCGACGGCGCGTGGCACTGGTTGATGGCGTAAACAGAACAGGTACGGTCGCAATAGGGGCACAGGAGACCGGAATGAGAGCGGCGGAGAACGGTGCAATGGTGACGTCTGAAGCTGCAAACACTTTACTAGATGGGCGGTCTTCGGGGTCGACGCACGGCACAGATAATGATAGTTCAGAACGGGCGCAGTCCACTAGAGCAGAATTTGACGATAGGAAATTCCATCCAAGAATAACGTCGTGCGAGGAACGGAACAGGACGACGAATTCGACGACATACATGACACCTTGAATAATGACTCTCGCGGTGCACAATGCCGACGGCTGAATGTGGTGTGACGTAGCCGTTCGCAAAGAGATATCGGTAAGGGGAGTGGTCACCTTGTTCAAATTGCGGCAGAGTTTTTCGCTAATAACAGATACAGCTGCTCCGGTGTCGACAAGGGCACGTACATTGACGCCATCTACAGATAGTTCGATTTCGTTCGGAGGACAAAGATTAGGTCTTGAAATGTTCGACAGTAACGCAGCTCTTGCCTCCGGAACTGCGGCTGTCAGTTTTCCCCTCGCGGCGGGCTGCGGTGACGTAGCATTGGGGAGATAGATCGGCGACGAGGAGAAGGTGACCGGCGTGCACCGGATGGTCGGGGACTGGTCGTCGGGTCCGGAAGCGGATCAGCAGGAACGGCATAGGGAGGTTGAGCGTGAACGTAGTTGGAGGCTGTGGCATAGGGAGGCTGAGGCTGAACGTAGTTTGAGGCCCCTGCACTGTCACGAAGAGGAAAGCTGCGCCGGTGGCAGTGGCGAGCGACGTGACCCGGAATGCCACAGAAGAAACAAATGGGCCGATTATCCTGCGTGCGCCATGGGTTGAGGGCAGGGGCACCGTTTGCTGAATAAGGTGCTGAAGGTGGACGTGTCGGTAGTGGCTGAGACGGGTAAACTCTGCCAGTAGCTTGGTAGGCGGCAGGGGGCGGCGGAGCACACGCTCGAGCAGCAACGGCAGCATAGGTGAGTGGAGCCGCAACAGGCAACGGAGTCGAACTAGAGGGCAATGCTTCGGCAACTTGCGTCTCGATGACTTGACGAAGAGAAGGCGTCAAGGACGCCATCGGCTCCGATCTGGTCGTGATGATAGAGAGTTGCCGTGCGACTTCCTCACGAATGAACTGCTTTATCTGCGGAAGCAAAGCCGTGTGGTCGGCGCCGTCACGGCGCATGCCCAGAGATGAAAGGTCTGAGATATCTTGAGCAGCGCCACGTGTGGAAGCGCGCTGCCTGCGCAGCTCATCGTAACTCTGGCAGAGCTGTATGACATCGGCAACCGTTCGAGGACTTTTCGCGGCAAGTACCTGGAATGCATCGTCATCAATGCCTTTCAGGATGTGCTTGACCTTGCCTGCTTCGTCCAGGGATGAGTCGACGAGCTTGCAAAGCGAGAGCACATCCTCAATGTAGCTCGTGAACGTTTCACCCTGTCTTTGGACTCTGCCACGCAAGCGCTGTTCAGCTCGAAGCCGACGTACAGCAGGACGTCCAAAGACCTCCGTGAACGTTGTCGTGAAATCCGACCAGGTGGTGCAATCGGTTTGGTGATTCTTGTACCAGAGTTTTGCAACGTCGGTCAAGTAGAAGTTCAGGTTAGTCAGCTTGTCGCTGGCATCCCACTTATTGCAAGCGGCCACCAGCTCATACTCGGCAAGCCAGTCTTCCACATCGTGCTCATCTGTACCACTGAATATGGGAGGATCACGCTGCCGGAGGGCGCCATGGCAGAAAACAGGCGTTGGTGCGGTATCGGGAGCGCCCTGGGACGGTCCCGCATCAGCCATCGTGACGGATCGCGGTAGTCTCCGGCTACGCAGCTCCAGCAGTTCCAGGATGAAGACCAGGCGTACCCAGCACTTCCACCAATTCAAACGAGGGTGTGTTAAACGTAGGAGTCGCGACAACTGGACACCGGTTTTACTCCGACAAGGACTAACTATCAGCACAGGTAGCGATCGCTCGTCGTCGTCCTTGTCTTCTCCCTAGGGCAAGCCGCATGTCCACTACCTTCATTACAAATGTTTTATTACATATTCATAAATCATTACAAGACAAAGTACACCACTGAGCGTTCACACAAGCAAACAACGCGGTTACATCGTGAAGTAATGGCTCATAAAGCGCGAACGCACGAGCAAGAAGAGCTACGAAACCTATGTATACGCTCGTGTACACTATAATTATTTCCCTATTTCCTCGTGCCAATTTTATGCAGCCTCTTTGGGACATCACCTGGCCGGTAGCCTTGCGGAGAGAATACGATAGCTTGCAGCGCAAAACTCAGTGGCTGGCAAAACTCGCTTCTCTAGACCTTTCGACTTCACATTGTGAAACCACCCGAATCCGTATTTTCCTTACTACTGGCTTGTTTCTTGACAAGTTTAGCATAGCAGGTAAGGTGCCGTCATCTCCTTATATATCATATCAATAAAAAAAAAGTGCCGCGCTGGTAAATGCGAGGACGCGGGTGTGAATTCCCTCCACGACGGCCGCATTTGTTTTGTTTTATCGCCTAGGAAAACTAGGTGACGGATGCGGCCGCCGTGACGGGCATTTCGGTGGGGTGCGAAAACCGAAAACACGTGTACTTGGATTAAGGTGCACATTAAAGAGCCCCAGGTGGTCAAAACTGATGCGGAGTGCCCACTATGATGCGCGTCATAATCGCATCGTGGTTTCAGCACGTAATTCTCCAAAAACAATTCATATATTAAATTTCTATGGATTCAAAACTATTTTAACTGGTGGAGCGAACCTATAATAAATTCGCCCTGGATGAAAAATTATCCTAACGTCTAGTTTCTCTCTGCAGAGGCAATCGGCTAAGTTGTGTCCAAAGAGGCAAGTAATGGCTCGGAGTAGCACAAAATTTGTTTCAGCTTGCAGCTGACCACAGACAAGTGGGCTGGGAAAATTCCAACCTTTCTTGGTAAAAGCCCACTTG
Source organism: Rhipicephalus sanguineus (assembly GCF_013339695.2). Taxonomy (NCBI): domain Eukaryota; kingdom Metazoa; phylum Arthropoda; class Arachnida; order Ixodida; family Ixodidae; genus Rhipicephalus; species Rhipicephalus sanguineus. Next base: position 130,524,925 of record NC_051183.1, on the reverse strand, counting down.
ACAGCACGGCAAGTGCCCAGAAATTAATAGGTATGGTTTAATCATTCTGTGCGTTCCCACATTGTAAGTAACCAGCTTAATTCACAACACAGATACATAACAAACACTTCATGGTCACAACAATACTGTAGGAATATCAGTACATTGCTTGTAAACACATGGACAACAAGTAAAATTGTACAACCAAGTCATGAGCTCCTTGGATTGCTTATCCTTTTTGCTTAGAACAATTATAACACAGCAGTGTATGAGCACAAAAACAATAGTCTTGAACTGCTAAGTCAATTTTTGCAGCAGACTTCCAAGTCTTTGTGTGGCTTAATTCTCTGTTTTTGAATTCCAAATACCAAAGAATCCTAATATGTACAAACTAGGGGTGTGCGAATATTCGAGTGTCGAATTCGAATCAAATAGTACCTAATCGAATAATTCGATTCGACCTTCGAATAGCTAGTATTCGAAGTTTCGAATAATTCGACAGGACAAATATCTAAAGCGCGACAAAGGCCGATGGTGCAACTTGGTTAGGGTGGGATGGCAGAAACTAACGCTAACGTCGTTACACTAGGCCTTCCGTTAAAACTTTCACTGACATCCTGGTTCAAAAGCGAGCGCACGCTCATCTTAAAAGAGATTGTCATTTCCGCACGTAGGAAAACACATGAGAATACTGTCAAGCCCTTCACAACTTCGTTCCCAAAACGAAGGCACGGACTTCTTGCGCAGTTCGTTCGCGTATGCTGCAAGCGCCGTAAAACGTCCCGACTTTGACCTGTGAAACCCTCGGTCATTGGCTTTGCTTGTAAAAGTTTGTTCACGCTGGGCAGTCGCCACTGCCACACCGAACCACTCGTTCAGAAACTTCCGTCGTTGCGGCACGCAGTTGAAACGCTGCTGTGACCGGGCCGCCCGAAGATTTTTGGGCACGGAGCACCCATGGCGATGAAGCACATTACCGTTGTCAGATGAGCCGTATTGCGCGACCATGGGGAAAAAACTAGCCACCATACCCCCCTCTGTTAGTCTTTAGGAGGTTTGGAGTGGCGCTGCTGACTGGAATGGCGGCTCTTCTATCAACATGCTCGCGTGCCCATAGAAACTGAAACAAAAGCCACTCTCGAACAAGTGCGTAATGAAACTGTCGGCACGCCGTAGCGTCCCTGATTTGTCCTTTGTCTTGCCGTAACTGGCGGTACACATTTTGTCTAAGTATACTATTCGATATTCGATATTTTTGGCCACTATTCGATTCGATTTGAGGTGAAATTTCACAATTCGCACACCCCTAGTACAAACATTTGCAGAAACAATTTGCGACAGTGAGCACTGCAAAATGGGCCATTAGTCACCTCCATCATAATACGAAGCAGTTTCTCTGACACCCCTCTCAAGTGTGCTACAGCACCTATTTGAACAGAGAATGATTCTTCCAATTTTCTGACAAAATTGAAAGCTGCTTCTGTGGGCACCGTTAAATTACCTAGAGTCTTGTCCTGCACCTCCACTGCTTTGAACATCATGGAGATTTGGTTTGGTGAAGACAAATCTTGGCTTTGTCTTTCAAGAGATCCTTGCACTGTAAACATGGTGCTTTTTTCAGAAATGCTTGTACTAGGTATACTGACACATAACAAACTATGTTTGATTCAAGTACATCTGCTGGTTCTTCGGTGTCTGAAAAGTTTGAGCTGAAGGTGTCGGCCACAGTAGGACTTTCTTAATCGAGCCTTAATTTCTTTAGCTCAGTTAGAAGAACAGCCTTATCTGCTTGGCAGTTGCTGCCATCTGAAAGCTTGAAGAGCTTCCCGACAATGATATGCCTGAGACCGGCAGTGAACTGGAATGTGTTTGCAGTCTCGTTACAGCCGTGCTGCTGCCGAATGATCCCAAACAAGTTCTCCAAGGGATCCTGATTCAGACGACGAGCGAGCAAAAACTTGAAGTTATAGGATTCCTGCAGATCTACCCACAGCATACAAACCGCTTTAATTGTCACCTGCCAGCCCTAAATGGTTCTTGGTTGCCTAGGTTTTTGAATTTCCAAGATTTAATCCATGCAATCCAAGAATGCAAGAATTCAATGTGCCCTGTAGAAGTATTAATTGTATACCTCATTTTTCTCTCAGCTATCTACACAAGAACTGTTTAATGAATCAAACTGATCTATTTTCACAACAAACTCAGCTGTGCTTGTGGCTTCTGGTGGAGAACATTAAATGCTATGAATGCTTCTATTGCTAGATAGACACTGTTGCTGAGCGCCCACTTTACTTTCATGTTACCAAACGCACTTTCATAGATGTGCCCTCAGTGAGTTTAGGTAGGCATTTTAGTTTCAGGTGATGTGTTGATTCATACAAATCTTAATATGCCCCCAGGAAGCAACCTTATCACCAACAGGAATATCATGCTTCCTCAGATTATTCCTCATACATTTCAACAGGTGGGGTTCGTCAAAAAGGAAGGAAATCTTCTATTTATCAGCAATAAAGAAAGGCCTGTCAGGGCTCACACCCAGTGTCCTTGCAATAACGCAATTGCTGCTACCCTGGTCACAAACCAATGCTTTGACGAAGAGGCCACATGCCTTTAGCTCAATGATTAGCTTTTTCAATGACGTTAAAAGGGGCCCTGCACGAACTGTCCCCTCTCTTCTCAAAAAGGCTACTGGCTGTATCCATTTCTTCGCTATCCCAGAGACCACAAGTGCTGCAGTGTGCGCTGTGCCATTTGTTCTTTCTCTGGCATTATCAACATATCCATGTATGATGTCTTCCTTAGGGTCATACTGCAGATTTCTTTTTAATGAAATTTTGTCAAAAATTAGGCAGCAAGCTCTGTCTTGAATTTCCCAATTTTTTTGCCTTTTCTTTGAATAACTCGAGAATCTGAGGCAGAACTCCTGTCTTTATATTTACGGCCGACAGCCACGTCCTTCAGGACTTTACTGTGGGAAGGCTCAGTACTAGGGGTGTGCGAATATTTGAGTTTCGAATTCGAATCGAATACTAACTAATCGAATAATTCGATTCGACTTTCGAATAGCTAGAATTCAAACTTTCGAATAATTCGACAGTACGAATATCTAAAACGCAACAAAGGCCAATGGTGCAACTTGGTGAAGGTAGGGTGGCTAAAACTAACGCTAACGTCGTTACAATAGGCCTTCGTTAAAACTTTCACCGATTTCCTGGTTCGAAAATGAGCGCGTGTTTACTTTAGAGGAGGTTATGTTATATCAGCATGTAAAAAAAAAGAAAGACAAGAAAAGTGGCAAGCCCTTCTCAACTTCACTTCCGAAACAAAGGTACGGACTTTTGAATAGTTCGGTTGCGTATGCCGCAAGTGCCATAGAACGTCCCGAATTTGGTATGCGAAACCCTTGAGGATTGGCTTCACATGTGAAAATTTGATCACGCTACACATTCGCCACTGCCGTACTGCACCGCTCATTCAGAAACTCCCATCGTTCTGGTGCTCAAACAAAACGCTGCTGTGAATGGGCACCTGAAGATTTTTGGGCCCAGAGCATGGCCATGGAGCACAATAACGTGACAGTTGTCAGATGAGCCGTATTGTACAATTATAAAAAAAAAACTAGCTACCGCACCACCACCCTCTGTTGTCCAAGAGGTTAAGAGTGGCACGGCTAACTGGAATTGGAGCTCTTCTATCAACATGGTTGCACGCCCATAAAACCTGAAAAAAAAAAAAAAACTCCCGAACAAGCACGTCACCACGCCGTAGCTTTCTTGATTTTTCCTTTCTCTTGCCGTTACTGACAGTGCACGCTTCGATACTATTCGATATTTTCGGCCACTATGCAGCACTATTCGATTTGAGATGAAATTTCATTATTTGCACACCCCTACTTAGTACCTTTGATAGATATTTATATGCCTCAGGGCTTGTAAAGTAAAGACTGAGGGCAAACTGTCTAAGTTGCATCGGCCATCGTCTCCCATGTTTTTTCAGTGGTTGCAGATGCATTTGCACTCTTAGAATTTCCAAAAAGTCCTTCTTGAGGTACCTGCCTGCTTCAAGAAGAAGCTGCGCATGAGATGCAATTGGTTTCTTGGACTTTTTAAGTCTTGCAACAATTTGATGGATGTGAGAGTTCTCGTCGCGGTAGCGCTGAAGCCTCTTCATGCAACGTGGAGTGAGCACTTTCCGGGTCCTGGCTCTTGGGGTTCCTGGAAAATCAAAAAGCCACATCACTAATGTTAAGTCTAAGCAAGAGGCTTTAAAACTTGCACTTTGGTTAAATGATTTGCTAAGTTTGGTACACTAGAAACACGTACATTTGTATTTTAATGCAACGTATTATTACCCGGAATTTTGTGTGCATCCTTTACAAAATTTGCAAGCTATGCCCAAATTGAAATACGAGTTCAGGCTAGTGTAAAAGGCTAATTTGGTATTTTTGCATGTTATGAGAACAAAATAAACCCAGGCAAAATGTATTTTTTGTCACACAGCCACGTATATGACTGGCCAAAAGTAGGCACACACCCAGTGGCGTATAGTAAAACGTTAAAACAAAAGTGCATTTTTTAATGAAAGCATCTATTTAATGTAATGAGCTGTATCATTAACTAGTTGTAGTGCCAATATTTATATATTGGGGACGCATGTGGGAATAATTCCTTTTCGTTTTGTAGAATGAAGACACACTTACTGGAATTACTATGTAATCTTGCATTAATCTTGCTTTAATAAGAGGAAGAATACCTACTCTGTGTAGTTTGTGCTGTTGGCAATGGCTCCTGTGCCCCCTGGGATGCTGGTATTGGTGGAGAGATATTGAGGGGCACTGGAAAAGAATGCTGTGTATTTAAGCAGGAGCAATGGCATTGTGCTTTATTTTTGGAAAGCTCCCACTTACTGGTCTCACGCCTTGAGGCTGAGAGCTCTGGAGAGAAGTCGGTGAAATCTTGGTATTCTGAAAGTACACATCATTACATTAATTCTATATCCGCTTTAGAAAAAAACACATCAGATGAAATACACACTTTCGATCAAGTAAACAATGAAAATTACTATCTATGGAAGCAGCGAAACGAAGCTTCGACACTTGTGACATAAGAAATATTATTCGCGAAACCACTGCCGTTACAGGGTGGAAGGTACAAAATACTCATCAGGCAAAATTCGTTACAAAATTTAGATTTTATAGTAATCGTGAAACCAAGGAAAATGATAACAGTTTCTGTACAATCTCGACGGTCCCAACACACACACACCCCTACATTCTGGCGAGATGTGTCTTAGATCTCAATATCGGTGGAGGGGTATGAGACCCCCAGAGACCGCATTAACTTTAAGCCCCCTTGACTTTAAGGACTGCTGATAATAATCTAAATGTTTAACACAATCTAATCATTCATGAAGAACCCCAAAGCACGTTCTCTTTCACCTAATGCGATTATCATTACGTTCAATAATCACCGCTGTTCGCGCCCTTCGCGGATATAAAATCTCTTTTAAAAACTTGTGCTCGATTATTAGAAACGCTGCACGCATAGCCACTTCAAATTGCCTAGGCGTCCTATTCAAAAATCACGCGCAATCCCTTTAGGTACAGTACACCGAAATCACAAACCAGACGTGTCGCGTGTGCAAGTTACACGGCAATGCAAAGCTGACACTGAACAATATGTGGTGTATGTATTCGTCATTATAGCAATATATTAGTTGATGTAAAAACTATGTCAAAGAAACGACGACGGACCATTGAACAAGAGCATAACTGACGCTCCGGCTTACCTGTTTACGGTGCGGAATCAAAAGATCGACTCCATGAAAGCGTCAAACATACCCCTCGATCTCGATCGCTGCGGCATTCCTAAATTCGCCGGTAAACTGAGTCAGCTACTATTGCTGTAAAGATAAAAGGGCGTCTGCGAACTGAAGCGAAAGGCGCTTCCGCATTTACGTTGCCGCCGAACAATTTGAACGCCAACGGCCACGGAAGAGATGGATACAAATTGGATTTTGGTCCAGTTAGTCATCACTGAAGTCCTAAAACGTTGACACTTCAATTAAAAAGCAGCTATACATATTAAGTCTAAACATAAGTAACTTTTTAGCTATCCTAAGCAAAATAACATGTTTGAATGATTCATTGGCTTGCGCAAAACAATTCCTTAAAGTGGAAAATTTGGGTGGTTTAGCGCCCCTAGCAGAGAAAATGCAAACTAAGATAGCCGACCGCTAAAAGAGCAGTCAGTAGCTCCACTCTACGCGCATATCGATGGAACTCGCCGCGGTCGATTTTTTCGCCCTCTGCGGCGATCGCGAGAACTTGAGACTTTCCGGGGCCTGGTAGTGCGTAACCAGTCGTAACGCTAGTACCAGATCTTGACCTCCAAGGTGGTGCCGGTGGGAGATTTTTCCTGTGCGTTGTTGAACAATAAAAAATTCGCAGCGTGCGCGTTAACTAAAAGCCGAATTCTCCTGTCTCTGATTCTCCATTAGCAGCCATTGGCATGTTCCAGTAGGAAACGTTAGTAGAAGTAGAAGTGTAAGTGTTAGCTAAAAGCCCATTTCTTCTGTCTCTCATTCCCATTAGCAGTTACCTCCAAGGTAGTGCCGGGTGAGATTTCTCCTGTGCGTGATTAAACAATAAAAAATTTGTTCAAAACGCCGTTGATTGATGAAATAAACCAACGAAAGACGCCAGATGTTTTCTAAAAGCAACACGAAAGAACGCCAGATGTTTCTAAAGCAAAATGAAAAGACGCCAGCTGCTTAACGAAAGACGCCAGATGTTTTCTAAAGAAATGGTTTTCTAAACAATGAAAATTCACAGCGTACATGTAAAATGAAAGTGAGCTGCAAGTCGTCATAACTCGTCGAACCTTTAGTATAAACGCGCCCGATCTCACGTCGGTGATGATGTACCTGGCAGAATTCACGGTTTACCGATGGACCTCCGCAGCTTCGCCCACTCATCATCATTCACTCCGTGGATATGCTGTGATTTTTTTAGTAGAGAAGCCGGGCGCGAGCGCGCCCCAACTAATGATCCTTGCAGCCGGGCTCAAACTTCGACCGAACCGTATGTGTCGTACATATTGACGTTCTTGCTCTTTGCCGTCTTGTCGATACCAACATGACCGAGGAAAACGAAGTAAGCGATGTGTTCAAAGACATTTCAGATGATGCTTTCAATATGCTGCTCTCCAAGGACTGCTCAACCGTGGACGACATCATCAATGTGTGCCGGCGACTCGAAGAACTGAAGTATCGCCGCCTCGCAGAGCCGTTCATGCGGCTTCCTAAGCCAACATGCCGTCAACTGCCTACCGCAGATAGCGTAGTCCACGTCGTGCTTCACAAAATAGAGGCGGCGTCTCCGCCATCCTTTCTGATGTTGGACTGCAGCCCGTATGTTCGCTCACGCAACCTCGTGTAAGTGCCATCACGCCGCCTTCGCGTGCTCCGGAAAGGTTTCGTTGCTGTCGTGACCATGCAAAGTGCGAACGCCGGACGACAAGCCAATCTGATTTCATTGCTATGAGGTGGGACATATTTCAACTATTGGCGTTCTCACACCTTGCAATCTCGCTCGTTTTCTAGCTATCGACGCGACGACAACCGGCCCCTGCAGTTTGCCGCTTGTGACAGTGGACCATACAATGAGGCTCCTGCAACATCAGTCCGACGCTCCAGTCGCTCGCCGTCCCCACACGAGCGTCGCTCCCGGTCATTTCAGCATTGTCGCTGTTCGTCACCCCGCCCTACTGGAAGCCCATACTCGGAAAACTGAGAAATGCAGCTCCCAGAGGTGACGCTGACTACGGACAAGAACGTCCTTGCTGTAGAAGTGAATGGCCTGCCTGATACTGCCCTCATTGATACCGGTGCGCACATTTCTATCTTCACGGGTTCGCGCGAGCACACGGGGCCAAAGAATAGATACACAAAGACGACCGCAACCTAACAACTTCAAGTTGTTAGTTTGCGCTCGTTTTCGTGTATATCTTCGGTGTCTCCCTGTGCTCGTCCCAATCCGTGAAGATGAATGTGTTTGAAGTATGCCCACTTGCAGTATTGCTTCAACATTTTTAACACGAAAGTGTTTGATGCCGGGGTCCAGCACGGCCCCACTGACCTATTTTCGTCACGGATATGACGTTGTAAAATATGCACTAACAGATGGCAAAGAAAAAATTAGACGAAAAATTTGCGTTGCCGGGAGTCGAAACTACGACCCCTCGATTCTCAGCGCGCGGCGCGAAACCACTGAGCCACAGAGCGCACTTTCCTAAGCTCACTAACGGCAAGCTATTTATATACACCATTTACCGTTCGCGGAACTCAGAGCTCCATGGCTTCAGCGTGTTCTTGTGATCACTAGCAAGGTGCGCTTTAAAGGTCGTCGCCCCGCGCGTCGCGATGCGAGCGCGCTTCTACAGGGGGTGTCTCGTGTGTGCGAGCTTATCTCTTGATCGGGGCGGTTTGTACGTCTTGTGCTTTCACCGCAAGTTTCCGTTGACGATTCAGAGAGCACGAAGGTCAATTTTCTCGCTGCAGCGGCCGTGTTTCCGAAAAGAACGCGCTCCTCACTCGCAAGGAAATAACAGTTGTGACAGTTGTTCGTTCGCGCTCGTCCTGTGTATGCTGTTTTCGTACGTCCTTTCTGCTTTAGAGCGCGCTGCAAGTTTTGAGCTGCTTGCCATTCTTCGCGTGATATTACAATTTGCTACTATAGCATTCATTCCTTCGTCCTTGTGGAGAAAGAATGCACAATAAAGGCTCAACTACCCCTGTGAAGACATGTTTCATTTTCGTGTTATACCGATTCCTATGAAAGGGGGATCAGCCATGTTTTTTTCATATTGAGCTCTGATCTTAGTGTACGGTTGAGTAAGATCCTCACGGCGCCCGAGTCCCCTTTTGTACGTGTCGTTTATGCAGGAACTACGGCTGCTCTCAGAATGTGCACCGCACGTGTGAGAGTCGCCGACCGCCAAACCTCCGTCCTGCTTCATGTGCTTGCACATTTTCCTCATGACGTCGTCCTCAGACTCTATTTCTTGTCCGCGGCCTCGGTGGGGCCGTGACACTACTGTGGGAAACATGACAGACGGATTGGTGATGCCGCTCAAAAGCGCGGTTTAATGCAGGCCGCAACCTACAATGAAAACCTATGCTTAAGCGTCGCTTACACAACTCCAAAAGCACATACTTCCTAATATTGCATTCAATTGTTCATTTATTCAGTCATTGCTATGGAGGTCAGTGCTTCTTTTAATTGAACCTACCGTTTGATTGGTGACATAGTAATTTGTGGGAGACATTTATGCGGCAATATTCGAATCAGGTATTTTGCCTTGTAAACGCTTGCTTAAAGGATGAAATGAAACCTTGATTTTATTTCCGGAAGTACCTTCCGTTTTGTAGGCTACAAGTAAAGCTATTCGTATAGGTAGCGAAACCTTCGAAATGAAACCTGATCCAACAGGGAGGCTTTCAAGATTGACTAGGCTAGGTGCGCCCCATACTAATTGGCTCCATTGATAATACAGACTACAAGCTGCTAGCAGTACACACACTTGTCCTTTAGTAGAGTACATGTACTACTTCTCAACTCTCAAGTCACTCATAAGTTATTGTTATAACAAACACTGATATGGAATCAAAGGGAATTGCGAACTGTAGTTCGAGGCTCAAAATACCAGCAATACCAGTACGAGATCAAAATACCAGCAAAAAGGAGCACAAGAACTATTGAAAGACGATTGGGCACGACAATGTATTTCGGTGGGCGGGTCGAAACAATCAAATATTTGAGATTGCAGATATTCTGCTGGCTGATACACCTCATTATCACAGACCTTCTGGTGTTAAGCACGCTTGTTTCTTCCTTTTTTTCGCCCAGGCTGACGCGGTTTCGTCTTTGCCGTTTTATTAGTTTATTACGCATAATAACACACGTAAATACAACATCGTTTGTTAGGTAGCCCAATATAATGCGTTGTTGTATGTAGGATTTTCGCGCGAGACAGGTATCCCATTTGCTAAGGCTAATTTCTGTCTCTGCTGTTACAACCATTATCGGATATAAAGAAACTACTTTATGGTCCCGATGCTACTGGCTTATATCTTGGTTGGGCTCTACAGCCACAAGACAGATGTCAATTGCGTCTTTTTGTCTGAGTACTTGTTTGCACGATACGCTTGTTGCCTGACACGGATACAGTCGCATGGGCCTTTGTTACAAGGATACAATAAAATTACATCCGTAGATTCGAAGCTAATGGCGTTGATGCCCCTCAGGACGCTGGTGCAACATAAGCGTCTACGCGAAGGTCTACGCGAGCGTCTGAATCAAAATACACGTCTGGTGGCTGGAGAACGAACAACGCTGATCTCTTTATTTGATTCGCGCGAGAGGGTACGGCGTGTGTAGACGCGTTGAGGGGAAGGTAGAACGCGGCTTGCGGTCAGCGCGTTTGCTGTCAAAACAGCTAAGTACGATGCATCTTCTTTCCCATAAAGGAACAAGAAGCGCATCATTAAAACAGGGAGTCAGAAAGAGAAGTTCGGGGTCTTCACGACCATGCGCATCGTAATGCATCCGTTCGGGCTTCTTGTGATGACGGGTCGACCCGCGGTGCTCTGCTTGCAAAGCGCCAGCTTAGGAGAAGTCATGTGCGCAGGCTTACGGATGATCATTGAAGCCTGGTGCACTTGGAGCATGTTGCAGAAGCTGATGCTGCTGCCTGTCGTTATGTAGACTATTTCGAGTGCTGCTGACAACATCTTCCTCTATCCTGTGGCATCTTTCGTGTGTTTGAAGCAGGTGCTGCCTATTCCACCTTAGAAACCTTTTATCCTCTGTCACCAACATATGGAACCCGGGAGTCACTTCCTGAAGCACTATGGCCTAGCGTGAGCAGCTGTCGTCCAGCACATGCGCAGTGTCTTCTTGTTGTAGAGGCTCTAGCTTCTTGGGAATCCCAACTTCTATGGGGATGCGGTACCGCGCGTATATTGCGGTCGTTTTTTGTACAAGGTCGTGGGCTGTCGTTTTAGCTGATTTTTCAACTTGAGAAAAATTGGAGCATGCGTCGAACACAACTACTTGCGCTTCAGCAGCAAAATGGAATATATGGATTGCCTACGCTGTACCACGGCATATTGAGTATCGGGCGCATAATTAGAAACTCAGACTGCTGTGTGTCCGCATACTTTTGGCATGCGCTGCAAGAACGAAACACCGATTGAAAGCTATTGTCCTGTCTCGGCGAAGACATGAGTGCGCGCGCTTTGCTTTGCACTTATTTATCTGAGATGACCGTCGTGTAGTTTGGTTAACATTTCAGCCCGCATCGACCTAGATACGACAATTTTGCATCTTTTAAGCAATATCCCGTCAATAACTGATAGCTGAGACTCAAACAGACGTAATTCGCTTACCACCGTTGTTCCACGCGAGAGTTGCTGCATAACCCTACTCATATAGTGATGCGATAATATCTCGTCCTCAAGGGGATGTTTCATCGATGGGGTTATCATGCACGAATCGATAGAGACTGCATTAACCTCGATGTCCTCGCAGTTTCCGTCTTGGGAGATAGCGCGGGCTCACACGAGATCATGTCAGACTAGAGCACGTCTTTGCACCGAATGAAGTGCAAGGCATTATCGTACCATAGTAAACGCACAAAAAACCGCTGAAGCCTGGGAGGCATTTGTCCTATGTTTTTGTTTCGCTTTTTTGCGATGGCCAACAAAGTTTAATGGTCAGTCTCTATCGATATCTTGAAGCCATAAGAGAAGGGGTTGAAGTTTTCGCACGCAAACACTATGCCAAACGTATCCTTCTCGATTGTGAGTATCGCGTTTCGCTGTCAGCGTTCGCGATGCGTACTTGACCGGGCGCCATTCATTCTGGTGTCCTTGTGGTAATGATGCGCCTGTACCAATTGCCGACCCGTCTGCCGATATCCTTCTTTTTAGGGGGCGAAGCTCCTTAAGGCGGCACCCGTTCGTCCCTCGTAGCTGTAGTCGTAGTGTGTAACCAGTCGTAACGCTAGTACCAGATCTTGACCTCCAAGGTGGTGCCGGTGGGAGATTTTTCCTGTGCGTTGCTGAACAATAAAAAATTGGCAGCGTGCGCGTTAACTAAAAGCCGAATTCTTCTGTCTCTCATTCCCCATTAGCAGCCATTGGCATGTTCCAGTAGGAAACGTTAGTAGAAGTAGAAGTGTAAGTGTTAGCTAAAAGCCGACTTCTTCTGTCTCTCATTCCCATTAGCAGCCATTGTTTACCTCCAAGGTAGTGCCTGGTGAGATTTCTCCTGTGCGTGATTAAACAAAAATTTTGTTCAAAACGCCGTTGATTGATGAAATAAACCAACGAAAGACGCCAGATGTTTTCTAAAGCAATGGTTTTCTAAACAATGAAAATTCACAGCGTACATGTAAAATTAAAGTGAGCTGCAAGTCGTCATAACTCATCGAACCTTTAGTATAAACGCACCCGATCTCACGTCGGTGATGATGTACTGGGCAGAATTCACGGAAGATTCACGGTTTACCGATGAACCTCCGCAGCTTCGCCCACTCATCATCATTCACTCCGTGGATATGCTGTGATTTTTTTTCCTCACAGAACGCCAGCAGCGGCGGAGATGACAAAGACTCGCAGACGCTCACCACTCGCGCTCATGGGCTCCGGTCCATTGAAAAACCGTGTCTTCAATTTCCGCCAGAACGACAGAACCAAAATCAATCTGGTTTGGGTGGCCGCTCACACCGGAAACTCCGGTAACGGTTGTGTGGGGTTTGTGGCGTCTGACCAAGGACGGGAGGCATCCGCTGATGCCGAAACTCAAAAATAATGTTTATTAGAACGACAAACTACTTGAAACGGTTACCCGCACACTTCAATGGTGAAACTCACGGCCACCATACTGGGCCTCAGCCGTCGCCGCGCCGGGCCAACACCACCTAGAAAAAAAATTCAGGCCTGCTCACTGCCCCCGTGACGTCACGCGTCTTGACCGAGCGAGCGAACCGCGGGAGACAGTGTAGCCATTGCCACTATCGCCTATCTTCTCATATGAAAAGATAAAGGGTTCGCGGCGAATTGTACATGCGTAACAGCTTTATTTTGCATTTTGCGTCGGGATTGGCGCTGGTTTAAGAAATGTGTTACGCTTTAGAGCCTTTGGTGATTGTCTGTATGCGATTTGTTATTCCACATAAAAATAATAAAAGATTGTGCGCTATCGAACGTGTAACCGATTTATAAATGCAAATGTTGATGGCCGCTAATTGTGACGAAATAAATAAGGTAACGTTGATTCATACTTCTTTCTTTATTTACACACACACGCAAACACGTCACACTGTCCACAAGATGCGCAGAAACAGTTCCTATTCACTTGGTAAAATGCAAAAATTGTCGGCACTTCATCCAGAGTAAGCCGAGCAGCCCCCATGGGAGCTACTACTGTCCTGCCGGTTCTTCTATCAGTGTGCTTGGTAGTCGTACTTAAGTCTTCCGCCTTGAAATGGAGCTCACAAACCTGAAAACCATTTAGGAAAGCGGTTTTATCAGGCTTTGCGCTCCAAATGTTCCTTATTTGCTCATTTACAAAACAACGGCATCTATGAGATGTCTAGAGGCATCCCAATTCGGCTGACTTGCAGCAGTACGCATTTCAAGGAAACAAATTAAACGAATGTGCTGGCGAAACTGGCGCATAGTTATATTACCGCAAAAATGGTCGGAGCACCGGTGAAAAATACTATGTACAAAACATATGCCCGATTCCACGCACCGGCACTCCTTAGCTTTTCTCAGTCAAGTAATCGGAGATGTTATAAGAAGCCCGCGGTGCTATGCACAAATGGCGAAATGTTTACCGACCCTGAAGGAAAAAACGCCTGTTCTGAGAATATACTGCCACGCGCGTTTATTGCATCATTTTGATGAGTTCGGGGTGCGAGCAGCGGAACGTAAAACGCATCTCTCGCTCCGCTTGTCAATTCGCTTGATTGGAGCATGAAGGTGCGTCTACTTCGTTTCGCCGTCATTTTGCAGCCAAGCTCACCGCGTCTCGGCAAGATGCGCTCGTCAAAAGCACGAAATCTATGCACAGCGTCAGCGACGTTCAGCTAAAGGTGCCTAATGTCAAGGCTTACGCTAACAAGTCAGAAGCGCACACGACGTCATAATTTTATCGAAAGAACCGAACGTGTTAGAGGTGGTGCCTTTAAAGCAATTAGTATACACGTACACATACCTTCAAATCACGGAGAGAATGCATATCAATGTTATCCCGATGATCCGCAGGCTCTCATTTCTCTTTTTGGTCGCCCTGGGGGAGTGAAAACACTGGAGCCTTCGGTACATTGCCAATATTGGCGACACTTGGGCCCACAGCGCTGCTCCATTGGGAGAGCTTGCAGGTGTACAACGCGGACATGCAGTGAACAAAGCACATCACATCACCACGCAGCACTTCACAAACGCAGACCACGGTCTTTATGCAGACGCCAGAAGAAACACCAGTATTCCGCCACAGGCTTTGTCTGGCTTAGCAATCCTGCTCTCTCGAACGGCGTGAGCATGCATGCGCACGTCTACTCGGCAGGAGACGAGGGTCAAGAATGAGCGACGTCAGAGACCATGCCCGGAGTAGTGAGTAGGCCTGAAAATATTCTAGAGGGCACTGGCCGGCCTCATACCGCGCGCACATACACTCCCCGAGAGTCCATCACCGAGTCCTTCCGCAGCGTCTCCGCTACCGCTTTGGTAGCCCATATTTGGGCCGCGCGCCCAACCACTGCGCAGCAAGTGTTAGTATCGTCTAGTGGTGCGCGCGATTCTCACACATCCCCCCCATTGTGAGAAAAAGAGTCACTTATCGTTCTTGTTCTTGCCCACCGTTATCAAGCTCGTCGCCTTGCTGCCGCGGTTTAACAGAGAGCTGAGCTAGTTGGTAAGTATTCATTCTAAAAAGACAGGGCGTGCAAACAAGGACACTCTCTTCCTTTTTGCTGGACTGTGGTTGCTCCTTCTAGTGGAAGGCGTAGCCTTCTTCGGAATCTGGTTGCCAAGCCTCAACAGCATCCTCGGCTTTGTTCTTCTCGCTGCCCTTGAAGGCAGCTGCCTTCTTGGCACCACACGCCGGGTTAGCAGGGGTCTTCCGGGCAGGCTCAGCCCGCCTCCGGCGCTGCTGCCGTGCGCGGGAAACAGCCGGGCTGCCCTGCGTCTGTGAGTCTAGGCGTTTGCGGCCGCTGTGTGGGTCGCTGCTGTCAGTGTGGTCAAGTTCCTTGAGAGGAGCCTCACCGGTCAGGGCTGCCGCCTTCAAGCTGCTCACACGGCACCCACCCGCCGACTTGTCGCACTGAGGATTCGTGCTGGTCACCTCAGCCTTGGCCGTCTCCGCTACTTCCGCTGCAGCCCCTCTCGTAGCCATTGTTCTGGCGCCGGCACTAACGGCAAGTCTCGGCGTCACGGTACTGGCCTTCTGCTTCGTTGCCGCGGCCTGGCCCTCCTCTTCTGCGTAGGCGTCCGCGACGTCGTCGCCGAGAACAATGATCAGGGCCAGCTCAGCCTCGCGCCCGGCGTCCGCCTGTGCTCTCGCGGCCGAATCTTCCTCGGCGTCCGTTTCGTCGGCTCCAGCAGCGCGGCCGGCCGCTTCGCCGTTGCCTTCGTGTTTGGCTTCATCCTTCGTCAAATGCTCCTGGCCGCACTCGGCCACGCAATCTTCCTCGTCGTTGATCGCTTCGGCCTCGGCCGCCTTTTTTGCCGACGTGCCCGCTTGCGAAACCGGAGCCGCCGGTCATCGTCCGCAGTCCAATACTGTGACCACCACGCTGTTCGCCGCACAGTAGGCTGCTGACTTTGCGTCTCCCCGCGCCGCGCGCTATGCTGCAGTTGTGGTATCAATGCGCTCCACAGCCTCGAGAAGGTGGTTCAATTTTGCCTCCATTCTCGCTGGCAACCGCCGGGGCCGATTTCTCGTTGGGCGCTAGTTGTGGGGTTTGTGGCGTCTGGCCAAGGATGGGAGGCAACCGGTGCTGCCGAAACTCAAAAATAACGTTTATTAGAACGACAAACTATTTGAAACGGATACGTGCACACTTCAATGAACAAACTCACGGTACCACACTGGTCCTCACCCGTCGCCGCGCCGCGCGCATATCGCACGCACGTACACTGCCGGAGAGTCAATCGCCGAGTCCTCCGGCAGCGTGCCTGCTTCCGCTTTTGTAGCCCTACATGTGGGCCGCGCGCACACGCACTGCGCCGCACGTGTCAATATTGTCCAGTGGTGCGCGCGATTCCCACACGGGGAAGCACATGATGTGACATGAGGGTTAGCAAACCGGGTCGCGCTTTGCTTTGCCACCACGCTGGTCGTCATCCGTCACCGCGCCGGGCGCATATCGCACGCACGTACACTCCTACAACGACCTTAGGTATATGTACAAAGATGACAGGCGATTGTAACCCATACCGCACAGCAACCTTACGAGAGCAGAGGCCACTGTTCTCCACCGAATACAAGCTAATACCCTAAACAATCATGGCAACATGGGCAGACGGGATAGCAGCATCAGGAGATCGCAGCGTGGTTACGACGCCGGTTGGAAGGCTTGCTGAGTTCAGTCCCGACACTGGAAGCATCGAAGTTTACATCGAAAGATTCGATGTATTCGCAAGCGCTAACAACATCGACGAGCCGAGGAAGGCGCAAGTGTTCTTGACAGTCCTGGGTGAAAAAGCCTACGTGACACTAAGAAGCCTTCTGCTGCCTAAGAGTCCTGCTGACTCCAAGTATGCTGATATCACGAAAGTGCTGCGCGAGCACTCCGCACCACGGAGATCCATAGTCGCGGAACGGTACAGGTTCCATCGCACGGATCAAGACCAAAGTGAAACAATTGCAGAATTCGTCGTCGAGCTCAAGAAGCTAGCGGCAACATGCGAGTTCGGCAGCTTCCTTGAAGAAAGTCTTCAAGATCGGCTAATCTCGGGTCTTCGCAGCGAGGATATCCGATGCCGTCTGCTGTCGTTACCGAACAAGGAGGCGACATGGAAACGAGATCTAGACATCGCCACCGCCATGGAAACCGCAAAGAACGACACCAAAGAAATTCTCCCAGCTCCTGCGGACATCAACTGGCACAACAAGCCGACGCCTAAAAGGAAGCCCACGGGCAAAAGCCAAACAGCCTCCACAATGGGCACTGCCACCTGTAAACCAGGGAAGCCGCGGAAAGAAGGACTTTCTCACGAGGGACAAGGAAAATGTTTCAGGTGTGGTGATGAGCATTTTGCTAGGGCATGTCCATTTTTGCAGAGTCAGTGTTTCAAATGTTCGAAAAAGGGCTACGTTGCTAAAATGTGTCGAACTAAACAAACGCATTGCATTGACCAAAGCACAACAGAGGCGAAACTGTTGGCAATAGGGCATAACCAGAGAGATGGTCAGACATCTCCTTTAGTAGTAAAGCTACACATAAATGGCAAAGAGGTTCCAATGGAACTTGATACAGGATCAACAGTGTCTCTAATGTCGGAAAGCGAATTCGAAAAATGTTTTCCCGATGCTGAGTGGTCCGCAACTGATGTGCCCTTGGTCACATACAACGGAACACCTGTAAATGTGAAGGGTTCCGCGCAAGTTGATGTGAGCTATGGCACACAGCGCCATGAGCTGCCGCTTGTAATAGTCAAGCATGAATTGGGCTTGAGGATGCCAACACTTTTGGGGCGTAACTGGTTGTTGAAAATAAGGTTAGATTGGTCAGAAGTCGTACCTGTGTACAACGTTCAGACAGAAAATTCTCTTTTGAAAAAGTACCATGAAGTGTTTGCAAAAGGATACGGTACAATCAAGGGCTTCAGTGGGAGCATTTTTCCGAAATAGAATGTGTCACCCCTTTTTTGTAAGGCTAGACCAGTTCCATACGCCGTGTTGGAGCAAGTTGAAAAAGAATTGCATGCCCTTGAGAGAGCTGACATCATATATCGAGTCAAGCACAGTGAATGGGCGACCCCTCTTGTGATAGTGTTAAACAAAGACACTTCTGTTAGGATATGTGGGGACTACAGAATTACTGCAAATCCGCGTATAGAGGCGGATCAATACCCACTGCCTTTACCGGAGGACATCTTTGCATCTGTAGTAGGAGGCACAAATTTCACAGTTCTAGATTTTTCTAAGGCTTACCTGCAACTTCAACTTGATGAACGCACCCAAGAGCTATTGACAGTGAACACTCATTTGGGTCTTTTTAGATTTAAAAGACTGCCGTACGGAGTAGCAAGCGCTCCGGCGATGTTCCAAGCAGTAATGGACCAGATTTTACGAGGAATTCCTGGCACTGCATGCTACATAGATGGTGTACTTATTTCAGGAACAGATAAGCAAGAGTGCTACGAAAGAACAGAAAGAGTGCTTAAGAAGCTACAGGATCATGGAATCCGCGTTAATGCAGAAACATGCTCCTTCTTTCAAAGCAATGTGCGCTATCTGGGACACGTAATTGACAAGAATGGGTTGCACCCAAGGAGGTTATATACTATTTCTTCTGGAGTGGAGGTGGCGCCCCCGTAAGTGAAGCCGGTCGCCGCCATATTGCAAAAGGAAAAACTCGGAAGCAGACGACGGAGTGCGCTCCGTTGCCCCGCCGTCGCAGTTGTCTTTGGGGACAGTGGCATGCTTTTGTAAAGCAGTTAAACATTTTACGAGGCCATGATGACTTCGTGCGTCGCTTATGGCTGCACAAATCGCAATAAGAAGACTCCTGGGATCACTTTTCACGTGTAAGTGTCCTCACTTCGTTCTCTGACGATTGTCTGTTCTTCGTGCATGCTGTTAAACTGGAAACAATTTGAAAGGTGCGCATACATGTAATACATGCGTACAGTTGTAGCGACGAAAATTTTACGCTTTAAATGTTCGCTGACACGACGTTGTACGTGATTTTTAAGTGTATACACGAAGTGGGTGCAGTCTAGCTGGACGTACCGAGCATTATTGGAACGAGTAGGAAGTCTGAACGCCCTTAGAATTCCGAGCTTTCTGGTGTTTTCTTGCAAGTCAAGAATGGCGTCGTGCATGCATATTTATCCGGCGCATGGATATCGAATTTATCGAGGAACTGGCAAACGCAACATTCCATGGCGTGATTATCCGTGTTACATGTTTTCAAAAGACTGCGCGCGGCGTTCTACCTGGGAACGTGCCGGTCGAAGAAGTGGTTAGAGAGCTAAGGACGGTGACCAGCTCGACCAGCTCTTACCACCTCTGCTCCATGTAAAACAAATTTATCTCTCTAAAATAAGGTGCCACCCGTTTCATGGCCGATCCCCCGCGGTGGGTTGCGCCAGGTTGCCAAGGAACAACCAACCAACCAACCACCTCTGCTCTATTCACTTCGCAGAATGCTGCTTCGACAGAACGGGGCAGACGGCCTGGCAGTGTACCTACAATTTTTCCTGCTTTCCCAGCGCATCTACAAAAGCCTGTTAGTTTCTACCTCCTTGACGTAGCTTCAACACAAATAGATACGAAAAGAAGAAATTGCGGCAAAAGCAAGATGTAACGCTTTTGAAATCCGACCAAACCGGAACCGAAACACCGAAGGACGCGGCTGCTTTACTTTTTTATGCGTCTAGTCTGAGAGGGCGAGAGCTACCTCGTTTCGAGGCTGTGCGCGCTGCGCTTGCCGTGATGGCACACGTCGCCCACGTAGGTGTTAATGCTTGCGAATCCTCCTTCTGGCCAAATGTTCGCGTGATGGATATGTGTGCTTATGTAAAGAGAATAAGTGCGTTCCACGTTAGCTTGTGGTTACCCCTTGAACAGTGACGCCGTTACATCACAAAAAGCCAGTTCCTAGTAACACATATGTAATTACAGTGCGCCAGCGCGCTCGATATACGAAGCACCCCTTCGACAATACAGATTATTCTGAAAGTCTGCAGCTGACAATGGGTGTATGACATAATTTGTTTCATAAACGAGAAGAGGCAACTGTTCGTGGGTGTAACTTTAAAGCAGTTTCCATCTCATTTTTTGATTGTGGGACCGCAAACCAACGCGCGCGCCGCGCGTATTCCATTGCCGTCTATGGCGGTCGCGCCCTGTTTTTCCTCTAGCTACATGGCCGCCGGCGGCTTCACTTGCTCCCGTTGGCGGCGGCCGGGACTGCCACTCCAGAGGTTCTATAGAACCTCCTTGGTTGCACCCAGCACCAGACAAAGTGGAAACTATCATGCTTGCTCCCCAGCCAAAGGATGTTACACAGCTCAAAGCATTTCTTGGCCTCGTTAACTTCTATGCGAAGTTCATGCCAAATCTGGCAACTCTGCCTGAGCCATTACACAACTTGCTACGCAAAGAAATTGCATGGAAATGGTCAAGTCAGTGTGACAAGGGTTTCAGAGAATGCAAAGAATTGCTGTGTAATAACCAGCTATTGCAGAGTTATGATGTCAGAAAAGATTTGCGTCTGACATGTGATGCGTCTGCATACGGCTTAGGGGCAGTGCTGTCTCATGTGGTTGATGGTCATGAAAAACCTGTTGCCGTTGCGTCTCGATCAATGACCCAAACTGAGCGCAATTACGCGCAAATCGAGAAAGAGGGACTTGCCATTATTTTTGGAATCAAGAAATTTCACAAGTACTTGTATGGTCGCAAGTTCGAAATTTTCACGGATCACCAGCCACTGACTGCTCTTTTTGAACCTAAGCGTCCAGCAAGCTCTGTGGCTGCTGCGCGAGTGCACCGTTGGTTACACGTACTGTCAAATTACCGTTACCAGGTCACGTATAAGGCAGGACGTACGATTGGCAATGCTGATGGTTTGTCGAGGCTCCCCCTGCCTGAAACTACTGAAGAGTCTGAAAGCACTTTTTTTTATTTTGCACCGATACAAGACCTTCCTGTCATAGTTAAAGAGGTTGAGCTAGAGACAGCCAGAGATGAAGTACTCCGCGTTGTACGTGAATTCACATGGAGCGGTTGGCCAAACAAAGTTTCTGACGAGCTAAAGCCGTACTTTGTAAGGAAGTTAGAAATGAGTGTGCACATGGGTTGTTTAGTGTGGAATAACAGAGTTGTGATTCCCGCTTCACTTCAAAGTGACGTTCTTGGATTGCTGCACGAACAGCACATCGGTATCACTAAGATGAAGGCAATCGCTAGATCAATGGTCTGGTGGCCTGCTATTGATCGCAGTATTGAGGAAATCACTAGAAAGTGTGATATTTGCCAGAGTGTTGCTTCGTTCGGTCAGCCCACTCCATTGCAACCGTGGAGATGGTGTGAGAATGCGTGGGAGAGAGTACACTTAGATTTTGCAGAGAAAAATGGCAAATCATTTCTCCTTGCTGTGGACTCCCATTCGAAGTGGCTAGAGGTAAAAATCATGAACTCCACAACAGCGCAAAAGACAATCGAAGTAGTGAGATCTGTGTTTGTGCATATGGATTGCCACACGAAATTGTTACAGACAATGGCCCTCAGTTCAGAGCCCAAGAATTTGAGGACTTTCTAAAAGCAAACGGTGTGAAACACACGCTAACTCCTCCTTACCAGCCACAATCAAATGGGGCGGCAGAAAGAGCAGTACAAACGCTGAAGAAGTCGCTTCTGCTGCAGGGAGTGAGTGACCAAAAGAAAAACCAGCAAACAACACTACAACAACAAGTGGATAACTTCGTGTTTGGGTACAGAACCACTCCCCATACAGTCACAGGGCAGACGCCAGCTGAATTGTTCTTGAGAAGGAAACTGCGCACGCGGCTGTCAATGCTGAAACCAGACCTTGCACGAAAAATGAACGAAAAAACGACGCACATAAAGGAGAGCGCAGACAAACACCGACGTCGCTCAAGACAGTTTGAAAAAGGGGATCTCGTTTACGTAAGAAGCGTTCGAGGTGAAACCGTTAAGTGGTTTCCCGGAAAGATAGTCAACAGAAGGTCCGCCATGACATACCTAGTGTTTGTTTCGGGGCAAGTAAGATTCTGCCACGTAGACCAATTGCGCAGCCGCAGCGCGCCAGGCGATATACCATTTCATGGGGACGATATAAGCTGCCCACAGACGGGTAATGGAAACGAAGCGCAGACCGTCGGCACGGTGCCGTCAGCTCCAGGCTTGACGCCGTCGCGTTCAGACGCGGAACCCTCTGATCCTGCGTTCTTGATATACAACAGGTCCCACAACAGAGAGCTGCAAAAAGCCGTCATTGCAGGGGAAGAAGAGGTCGTTGCAGACAAGCGGCATCTCCAAACCCCCGAACTTTCTTTTGAAAAAAGTTGTATCCTCCTTCTCCTCCTTAACAATACTTTGCGCCTACGCTGTGCAGTCGCTGTCTGACACTGCGCCGCGGTTGCTTGATAGCACCTCTGACTGGCGTTTGCACGTGGGTAACACCATTGAGAAGGAGAGCGCAAGTGCTGCTCGACTCCGCAGAAGAGCCGAGAAGCTTATCTCATCGGATCCCGAAGTAGTAGCCTGGCAATTAGCGGTTAATGTGTTGGGGCCATAGAGACGGCAGCGTGTTACTTCACTGACTACCGAGCCGTCTGTGTGGCAATAGAGAAGCAACCTGACATTTGGCAAAAATAAGTATGCATGTGCCACATAATACGTATACCGTGTGTGTATCATTGGAGCAGCAGTAAGCGTGACAAGCAAGCTAATCCTAGAGAATGTGGAAAGCTAAGAATAATCAGCTGAACCTTTGCTAACGCTACGTATATCCTGGCATAGCCGAGCTAGAGCTAAGGTACTGCAATTTTTTGCTCTACTTTTGTTTCGCCCACATTGTTGCCACTTTATGACGAATAAAATAATGATTTCCAGAGGGTGTGCTAAGATCTCCTAGCTCACGTGCTACAAATACATTGTGCATATGCGGTTCATTCTGGTCGAAACTGCGCAGCGGGACGGGACACGAAGAAAGACAAGACAAACGAGCGCAGACTAACAACTGAGTTTATTGAACGATGAAACCAGCCTTTTAACAGCCTAAGCCCATATGACGCGATCCCCCTAGGGGATAACACACCGCTAAAAGCCACGAAAATAAGCACGTTAAGAAGTTATCAATGAAACAGCTGAAAAGCTATCATAAAGACACGCGACAGGCTGGAAACCTATGACAAACAACATTAAAAAACATGAAAACGCTGTGCAAGAGAAGGATTGTGCGCACGTCTGAAAAACCAACGTAGACTGAGGTGGTTACGTGCACGTGGAGAAGAGATATGCGTACTCTTTGTCACTAAGAATAATCGACAGGTGGCTGATGCATCCCTCCCGTTTCCTGCTGATATGGAACGCCTCGATAATTCTGCGGTCTATGAACCTCCTTTCTTTCGACAGAACTGTCGCGGCTTCGAAAACTGCCTCGCACCCGCACTGCCGGCAGTGCGCTGGTAAATGCAAAGCTGGGGCGTTAGACAGTGATCTCGCGTGCTCCCTTAGTCGCATGTTAATGCATCTCGCGTTCTCCCCTATATATGATTTCCCGCATGTTAATGGCACCTGGTACACCACACCGACCTCGTAAGTTACATACTTATTCCTGTGATGAATTACGCACTCACTTTGATGCTACTCACTCGTATCTTCCTTCCTCTTACTATGATGCATACTTCGGAAAGTTTAGCAGGCGCGGAAAAAACTACGTTGACCCCATATTTATTCCCGATATTTTAACACGAAAGTGTTTTATACCGGGGTCCACCAAGACTTCAGTGACGTATTTCCGTCACGGAAATGACGTCGAAAAAATATACACAATCAGATGGCAAAGAAAAAAAGGTACCGTCAACGGGCTTCGAACCCACGACCGCCCGGTCCGCAACAACTAATGCCGGGCACGCTATCCACTGCGCCACGGTCACAGACTGGAAGCTTTACGAACGCGCCTTTTATATCTACCACTCTCCCGGTCGGCTGGGTGGTGTTGACCTCTGGGAGTGGTAAAGTAAAGTAATTCGTCATTGCTGTGGCCTCCGCGACTAGCACCTGCAACGCGTTTACGCGTCCGTCCCATTCGGCGCGTTTTCCATAAAAGTTTAATTTTGTCACTTCCTTAACACACCGCGAGGTGGCGACCTTTGCCCAAGCGTCGTAAAAGCGTCAGCGTCGCTCAGCATCACGCTAACACAAACCGAAAAAAAGAAAGGAGACAGAGAACACAACATCTTATTGCGTTCTTTATGAAACATAAAACATGCTCAAACGACAAAGCCAATCGAGCACCCTTTCGGATATGTAACACCTGTCTTCAGCATGGCAGCACCTTGCCACAGCAAGATGGAGGAAGAAAGCCAAGTTTATTACCTTGCTGTATATACACTAATCTAGATAAAGAATCACAGCATATCCACGGAGTGAATGATGATGAGTGGGCGAAGCTGCGGAGGTTCATCGGTAAACTGTGAATCTTCCGTGAATTCTGCCCAGTATATCATCACCGACGTGAGATCGGGCGCGTTTATACTAAAGGTTCGATGAGTTATGACGACTTGCAGCGCACTTTATTTTACATGTACGCTGTGAATTTTCATTGTTTAGAAAACCATTGCTTAGAAAACATCTGGCGTCTTTCGTTAAGCAGCTGGCGTCTTTTCGTTTTGCTTTAGAAACATCTGGCGTTCTTCCGTTTTGCTTTTACAAAACATTTGGCGTCTTTCGTTGGTTTATTTCATCAATCAACGGCGTTTTGAACAAAATTTTTATTGTTTAATTACGCACAGGAGAAATCTCACCAGGCACTACCTTGGAGGTAAAGAATGGCTGCTAATGGGAATGAGAGACAGAAGAAGTCGGCTTTTAGCTAACGCTGCGAATTTTTTATTGTTCAACAACGCGCAGGAGAAATCTCCCACCGGCACCACCTTGCAGGTCAAAGCGTAAGACTGGTTACATACTACGCTACGAGGGACGAACGGGTGCCGCTATAAGGAGCTTCGCCCCTAATAGCTACGCGACGTGCGCCTGCCTCACCTGGCTGTAACATCGCGTTCCATGCTCACGCGCTCGCCCCGAGAAAAATCGCGGCCGGGCTACCGGGACGGCACGACGCGCTTTGCGTTTCCCCCTAGTCCGGCCGTGGTGTTCAATCACATTTTAACATGCCGCGGGATGGCGACCAAGTTCTGCGTCCAATATGCGACGCACTTCTGGCTATCACACCTCGTTCTCTGATTACGCTTTCTCCAATAACTACTACAGCTTCCACAAGGGTTTGTTTAATCATTTAACATGGACGTTAGTCGTCGGGATGGAGATGCACCACCGATCATCAAAGTGGGTGCATACACGTTAAACGGCGCCATTATCTGCCAGACATCAATATACATTGTGCAAACTCTCTTATATCAATGTACAGTAAGCATTCAGTTACTTCTGTAAGGGCGCGTTTTAATTTCGTGTTATTCCGATTCCTCTGACGGAGGGATCTTTTAAACCATGGGAAAGGCCATGAACGTACGGAACACGGCGATCTTGTCCACCTATTTCGGCTTTCCGTTAGCATTCTGTCGCATGCCTTTTTCTTTTACCACGCGGGTGGGCTTGCTGCAAACTGTGTCCACCAGATGGCTCGGATACCCAGCGTTCCTTAGCCTTTCCACTTGCTTTTCGAAGCTTTGCGTCATCTTGTGGGCGCAGGATTTTTCGAGCACTGCTCTCAAAGCACTGACAGCGATCCCCATTTTAATCACCTTAGAGTGGCTGGACGCATAATCATGCAGCGGTTTTCGAGCCCTCGGCTGGTAGCACCAACAGACATGATCCGACCTAAATTCTAATTGAAGCCCCTAGGGGGACGCGTCATATGGGCTGAGGCTGTTAAAAAGGCTGGTTTCATCGTTCAATGAACTCAGTTGTTAGTCTGCGCTCGTTTGTCTTGACTTTCTTCGTGTCCCGTCCTATTGCGCCGTTTCGACCAGAATGAACATGTACAAACTCGCCCAACTCTCCACGCTACATATGTGGGTTTGTAATCAGGCGCCGGAGTGAACAAAAATACGCTGTATACAAATAAAGGGAACGAATCTCAAAGGCAATGATTTGGCTCGCTACATGCGCCAGAAATTATTGGCGAATCGGACAGAGCCGCGTAACACGTATGCTTCGGACATCATAGAGAAATTTCTCCGGCCCTGAAATTCCCTGCAATATCCTGAAGATTCCCTTTTTCCCTTTCACACAAAATGACAGACGAAAATTCCCTGAAAAAGGGAAAATTCCCTGCACGGAACATCACAGCCGCCTGTCTCGCTTGCTCGATGCGCGGGTCGTGCTCCGGCGATTCCATTCTTAGATGGATATTACGGCGGAAATGCCTTCGGGTTGGTAGCGCTGGTCTTGCGGGCTGCCCCGCCGCAATAGGTTTTTAGCTCCTCCGTATTACGTTCTAACGTTACCATGCTACCGGAATTCCGGATTGCGTTTACCATGTTACTTGAGTGTTGATCACGGTGGCACGTTTCCTTCGCGCGCGTTCCCTGCGCAGTATACGCCTGGGTTGCATACGCGTACGCAGAGTTCTCCGTACGGGAGGGGGGGGACGATGTCTTGCCGCAGGTCTCCACCTCCCGCCCACCTCACCACCTCATTTGTCGAGTCCGAATAAAAACAAGCTTCACAAAGGATACCAACATGGAAATGAAGCCTTGATGTGTTTCTCACAATGACCTGCCTTTGGTCCCCGGCTTTCGAGGTGTAAAGGTCAGAAGTAACCACTTCCTGGAATGCAGCATTAGCGGTACTCGGGCTCCATTATCGTGACAGCCGTGCATGACCATGTAACCCACCGCATTGAGAAATGACGTGAAAGTTCCGAATGAGTAAAGGTACGAGGCAGACATGGCGCCCCCTTCAGGTGATTAAGGGGGCGCCCCGTCTTCCTCCTCTTCCACCCTCTGCCAACGTCTATCCTGGGTCATGCATTCACACGAGCGGCGCTATCATTATGTCAATGGTTGGTATGACGTTTTGTTTTACCGATGATCCAAACATAACTCGTACGCGCTGCTAAAATTGAAACTGTCATTAAAATTAATTATCGAAAAAAGTCAAAAGTGGTCGCTAGAAGTTGTTCTAATTCTCGCCACAAGTCTTGTAGACATAAATAACGTGGTGCTAGCACACCTACAGAAGGTTTTCAAGCTGCTTATGTCCGCATACCATATCAATTAAACTTATAGTATACTTCGCGCCTTTCTTGTCTAGATGTTTATTAGTATTGTGTTTCTCGGGGAGCTTCACCATGCCGGGTTGCCGTGCGGTTTACACTGGACAATTTTGATTGTGTCCTAGTGCACCGCGATTTTTGTAAAGGTTTTCATCTGGACGTGTTGCTCGAGGCGCGCTAATGATCGATGATCGGCAGTGACATGAGATGAGGAGAATTACGCCGCTGCGTGCATATCGCACAATGCAATATGCACTGGCCCCAACACGCGCAAACATCAGCGTGCAATCACATGGTGATCCGCGGAATTCGCAGTGGTCATAGATTTTCTGGAAAAATGCAGTTGAGACGCAACAGTACTCACTCATGTTCCTAGTACTCACTTCTCACTATCACACATATACGCTCATAGGGGTTCACTCACTCTCATACTCACAGCTTCTCGGACTCAAGAACTAATTTATGTTCACACACTCACATCTTCCTCACACTCTCGTGAATATTTATACTGAAACTCGCCTTCCAAATGAACGTCAGTGAATTTGTACATGAGTAAGCGTGCTTGCCTATGCTCAATGTGTAGTGCCTTTCGCTCCATTCATCCGCTAGAACACCCATGTACTACATGACTGTTTCATACACTGTCGTTGGAGAAAATGTCGCAAATTACCCCATTTTAAATTTTTAATGCCGTCCACGTTTGGGTTACAATAAACGTGGGCGTCAGTAACAATGCGCGATCCGCAAGGCGTGAACGCTCCATAGCTCGTCTACCCGCCGCCGTCTAGCACTGCCGCCAACCGCCAACGCCGCAGCTGGTCTGAGAGTGACGTTATTGGCCCGTGCGAGCTTACACACATTTCTGTGCACTTGTGCATGTTACTCCTTGAAAATTAGTTGGCCGGTGCGAACTCTCCTAGCGTGCCTACTGCAATTACAGTTGAAGAAGCACCCACTACTCGTATGTGAAGCAATACGCGCCCCCACGTAGCGGCACACATTAATGAAGCTTTAGCTGGCATTGATAATGAATTATACTGATCATTTGTAATGGGGAGTGTAGGTTTCAAACACGAACGAACCGCCCATTCGTTGCGCAATTCGCATGGTGCGACACGTGGAGCGATTCCATGCTTCTGTCACGCTATAGTAAATATTTTAACGTGGGCCTTAAAGGCGTGGTGCCATCAAATTTCGAGGCTATAAAAAGGTTGTTGTGGGTTTCCACACTCAATACGACGGGTTATGCACAGCAAACTTGTAATATATATTTTCACTCGCTTCCAAAGAGTGCCGAGTGCTTAATCGCGCGATACTAGACGCATCGGTAATAAATGTTTGACGAGAGTCCTTGCCCAATTTGACGACGCTATAAGGTGTTGGTCCCACGTATCTTGAAGCAATGGCGTGGCGGAAATTAGAATATCTGACTGCCTCGCAGAATGCGTGGGTTCGATTTCGCCGCAAACCCTGATGTTGAATTAGAAGCCTTAAGAGGATATTTACTTACTTTTTGTTAATCAATACATTTATATAATAATTAACTAAATAATTTGCTGAATGAAATATTCATTAACATGCGTTGACTAGCGGGCCAGTGGTGAGTAGTGAGATTTGCCCAATTGACGTGGCACATGCCTGCTACGATTGCCTGTTGAAAGGAACGCTGTCCGCGGAGTTACGAATGGCCCAGTTATATAGAGCTTCACTGCAAAACTGCAAAAGTTGCAGAGTACTACGTATACTCCACTGCGAGAGAGCATTCGTGCTTCCGCAATGCGTGTGCTTAGAGCACTTTATGCTTCACTATAGTAGACCAGGAATCTCAGCAGTACATCCACGGACAGAAACTATAGCCGGTTACAAGTTCAGAATAAATACAACCTCCACCACCAGAATTGCTGCCATTTATCTGAGCAAGTGGGTGGTGCTAGGTGGTTTCCGCTGCAAGCGTAAGTACCCGTTTCCAGCCAATGTAAATACTGCGCATATTAATAATTAAACGTTGGCCGTCCCTACTTTGCATATGGCTGCGGGGTTGCAGCTCACACCAGACAGAAGTGTGGGAAGAGGGGGAGGACGGCTTGTTCTGGTGAACAGCCACCATATTGAGTGTCCGAATATTTTCCTCTGTAAGGAGCTTGTATACATAATTGGAACATTTTGGTGAGCGTGCTGCGTACGATGCAAGACGGAGCTCCGAAGCGGGCGTGTCCTGGACAGCCCCGCAATGTCCACAGAATGAAATTGTGTTAGTTCGACCGGGACTCCCGTCCAGTCGGTACAGCAAGTCATATTGGCTCAGCCGCACGATCCTGCTAACCTCTGCGGCACAGACAACGTTTACGTCGATGACTGGATTGCGAAATACGGGCATTTTTCAGCGGTCTAGCGGTGGGACCCGACAATGACGATCGCCAGCGTTGCCTTCCATGTCTGCGGAACAGCAGGCGTGTAGTTCACAGCCCACGAAGCAGCGATAACGAGTTGGGAGCAGGGCTGGGCAGTATCGTGATACAAGAGTATCGCGATAGTATATCGGAGACACATTTGAGTATCTGTATTTCTGTATCGAGGTACATTTGAAAAATGTATTTGTATCTCAGTAGTGAAATACTTTTTCGATGTATCGCTTGTATCGCGATACAATGCAGGACATGGGTATGTGGTTACATTTTCTTTTTGTCGGAAATGATTTGACGCGTGTTTCCAAGGGGGTATGACGGTTTTTTTTCATTTGTTTCTGTGCCAATACAATCAAAGGCGTGCCGCCTGTCGCCGACAGAAAGGGCGCTGATGGTTGCCGCTCAAGCACAGAATGGCCCATGTGGTAAAGTGCGCGACGCTGCAGACGGCAGAATCGTGGAGGCAGTGTTGTCGGCCTCTGCCGACGAAAGTCGATGTTTTTCAAGGCCAGTGCAGCTCGCCTAGTTATTTTCGGGTGGCAAACCATTTCTTCGTGACCCCCCGCGCGGATACCGCCTTCACGTGCGTTCAGTTCTCAAGGCGGCGGTACTTCTAAAGGCAGTTCCCATAGTCGCGGCGGAAGTGACTAGAAGATGGCTATCTTTGTCGCGCTTTCAGCCACCTCTCCAGTGTGTCAGTGTGCGTTCCTAGTTGATCACAATCATGAAACGGTCTTTTCTGGTAGCAGGCTCCCCCACCGCCGGAGGCGACTTCGCCTGTTGCGGCTTGCTGAAATGGGTGCTGGTATCGTTGGTGGTGGTGGCACCTGTATTGAAAAGTGACCCTTTCGGCCCAGGCGGCGAGTGCTTGCTGTAGGTTCTGATGGGGCGCTCTGAGCAGCTGTCCCTGATTCCACGTCTGTTTAGAGAGCTTACAGTAGCGATTTGGGAGGGCTTACACCCTCTCACCCCCAAAGAACGTGATTTTAGGAAGCCAATTTTTGGATTGTGCAGTTTCGACATATTGGGCTCGATTGCACGTATGTAATTATGACCGGCCTATATGCGCAGCGGAATCCTCAGTCGTCTGACCCGGCGCCCAGCGGGCCAGACGGCTGAGGATTCCGCTGCGGCTGAGGACCGACTTGGACTTCCGAGCGGTCAGAACAACCCACGTGAGGGAGGAAGTGTTTCGGTATCTAGATGGCCCGAGAAGAGATGTCGCCGCGCTCCCGGGCTATCCGGGTATGAAGGTGGTATTTATTAACTATAACACGAATTTGTGCCCGTCTGCAGCACTAGATAGACTTTTTTTTCTTTCGCTAGTCTTGTGCTGAGGGCGAATCGACGCTGTCTAGAAGACAGCCTCCTTCAGCAGCTGACACAGCAACCTACCCAGCAAAGCCGATCTTATGTGCAAAGTAAAGGTATACTTCTCAATTCACCGGTGTTCATAAGTGATTCGAGTGATTTGCTTAAACTATGCTATTTCTAGCATAGCTCATTTAGTTGTCACCAAGCATGTCGATTTCGGCGCCCAATGCTTGTTACTGTTGCTGTGAAATAGTGTACTTTCTGATTGCTATTGATATGCAAAATTTTGTCATTATTACTAATTATGTACTTTGTAACCCCCCCCCCCTCTGTGATGTCTTAATGGCGCTGCGCGTACTGTAATAAACAAATAAAGTAAAAGTTTCAATGCACTGCAACTTTATTTACACCATTATGCTGCACTCATAAATGTCTTTGCGGAGTACGAGCATCTTTGAAATAAAAAAGTATTCTAGTATCTGCATTGCAGTATCTGTATTCCGGAATACTTTTTTCGTCATATTGCAAAAGTATCTGCGAAATATCCCGTTACGCTAAAGGCAAATGTATCTCAGTATCTGTATTTTAGGCTTCCGGTTCATGTATTTCGCTATCTGTATTCCGGAATACTTTTCCGAGTATCTCTGCCCAGCCCTGGTTCGGAGACTAAGCAGAGGCTCCGTCACCTTTTTGGTAGACCAGCCAGGCGCTAACGGGCCGCTTCTAAATGTCTCTCCAGACAGGCTCAAACTTCGACCGAATCGTATGTGTCGTACAAATTTGACGTTCTCGATGTGTGCCGGCGTGTTGATACCAACATGACCGAAGAAGGCAAAGTAAGTCATGTGCTCAAACACATTGGGCACAATCCTTTCAATCTGCTAGAGTCTAAGGACCGCTCAACGGTGGACCACATCGTCAAAGAGTGCCGGCGATTCGAAGAACTGGACAGTCGCCGCATCGTACATCATTTTATGCCGCTTCCTAATACTGCCGCTACGTAATCCCGCGAGGACCTTCAGCCGACATGCCGTGAACTGCCCACCACCGAGAGCGTAGTCCACATCGGGCGTTGCGAAATAGAGGCATCGTCTTCACCATCCTTTATGACGCGGCTTTCCAATGATTATCGTCCAAGTGGATGCCACCCGCTTTTCAGTAATGCTAGCTGCCTGGGAAGATGAAAAAGCAAATAGGATCTTGAAATAGTGGAGGCATACTACATTAAGAAAAGTGGAGCTAACTCTATGAGGACACCGTCGATTTGCCTCCTTGACATGGAATCTGGTGATTTGCAACGATGACAAGGAGGATGATTGTGGTCGTTTTACACCTGGTGACGTTGTAGGCGACAATGATGTACCGCACATGCCTTCTGAAGTTTCTTGGGTGAATGCTTCCTTTCAATATAGACACAGTTAGTTCCGGCGTTGTGTGCGTTTCCTTCTTTCTCAAGTCCCGTGAAGCAAGCGAATGATCCTCGATAAACGATCTCGCTGATTCAGAAGGTTGTGCGGTAAAAGCTCGCGAATGTCTGACTGGAGCCCGTATGTTCGGTCACGCAACCTTGTGTAAGTGCCATGACGCCGCCTTCGCATGCACCGGGAAGGCTTCGTCGCTATCAAGACCCTGCACAGGGCGGATGCCCAACGACAAGCCGATCTGCTATCGTTGCCATGGGTTGGGACATATTTCTCGCTATTGTCGTTCTCCCAACCCCCGTCTCGCTCGTTTCTGGCTATCGACACGAGAACAACCGGCCCCTGCAGTTTGCCGCTCGTGACAGTGAACCTTACTATGAGGCCCCTGCAACATCAGACCGACGCTCCAGCATCGCTGTCGGTGACCTCAACTCCTTCGCTACTCGTTGCCCTGCCCTGCTGGACGCCCATACTCGGAAAACTGAGCAATGTCGTTCCTAGATGTGATGCTGCATTGAACCCTCGACCTGAAAACCCTCTGCTCACCCTGACTACAGACCAGAACCTGCTTGCTGTAGAAGTGGATGGCCTGCCTGTTACTGCCCTCATTCATACATGTGCACATATTTCCGTAATGAGCTCTGATCTCCGTGTACGGTGGAGTAAGGTCCTTACGGCGCCCGAGTGCCTCTTTGTACGTGTCGCCAGTGGAGGAACTAGGGCTGCGCTTGGATTGTGAACCGCACGTGCGAGGGTCGATGACCGCCAAACTTCCGTCCTGTTTCGTGTTCTTGCACATTGTCCTCATGGCGTGATCCTCGGACTCGATTTCTTGTCTGACCTGTCCGCTGTCATTGACTTCTCAGCCGGTGTCGTACAATTTGACTTGCCTGCGTCTACCGAGGTGCCAGAGCCGGAACAAGCTTTCGTACGCTGACATTGTTCGTCTGCCACCGCGAGCACTAACCTCTGTCGCTGTCGCACCGTCCTCCAGTGTACCGAGTGGCGAATATGTGATCTCGGAGAGGAAGAGATCACTCAGATGAAGAGACTTGGACTCTGCGCTACCCTTTGTCCCGTTTGCTTACACCACCTCTTGCCATGACAGTGCTGGATATTATCCTCTTTGTCACTTGTATGGACGAGAATTGACTTAGCCGTTCGACATTCTCGTACCGAACCCTGACAACCTGTCGACAGAATATGCTCGCAAGCTATTACCACAGCCGCAAAGACCCGTCAGATAGCCCATCGACGTCTTTCTTACTGACAGCTGCCCCAGAAAGATATATGCGACAGACACCACCGGAACGCCCACTTTATTCCGGATAACCTTGTTCTGTTGTGGTCTCCGTATCGGCGTGTTGGACTACCCGAAAACAATCTTCCTAAATATTACGGTCTTTACATTGTGTAACGCCAGGTGACCGACATTACCTATGAAATAGCCCCTCTAGAATCTACCGCGCCTTCTACATCTTCAGACGTCGACCACGGCACCCGCTTGAAGCCGTAACTATCGCCCAACGCCTCTAACAAGCACTCGGGTGCCGCTTTCACCGCCGAGGGTCGACGTTACGGTGTTGCAGCTATCGACACGGTTAAGTGAGGGAAGAAGAAGACTACGTGTTCTGGTGAACAACCACCATATTGACTGTCGGACTATTTTCTTCAGTAAATATCTTGTAAACATAATCACATGACTTACAAGCTATAGTCTAGTGTTGCTCGTTCCCGCAGGAATGCGTCCAAGGACGCTGCTTACACTTCGTTTTGATAAAAGGGACGTCTGTGCTGCACCGCCAACTGCCGGTGTTAGGTCATGCAACGACCTTTACCCCTTAGAGACCAGTGTAGCTAACTTGTCTGGTATGCACAAAATATGCACACATGCACTCAATTACACGAATACTTCAAACAACCTCCTAAGGCTTGTATCAAAGCGCCGCATAGAAATCGTTGAATGTTTAAATGTTCGTTTAGGGCTCGTTGAATGTTTAGCAAAGAAATCGATTCCCGCAATGCGTGGGATCTGCTGGAATATTTTTTATGATGTTTGTCAGGGTCTCGGACGGCTCCCAGACTGCGCACGCCTCGACCGACAAAACTCGAGTTTTGCATGAAATTATCCCAATGTCGAAACCTTCCTTGTGGTTAGAATACTGCATGTCGGCTTTACGTCCTTCTCACAAAAGGGTTTTTTCACGCAACCACACTATATTTCATTTAGGGCATTAGAAAATCAAATGCTGCTCTTTTACATTTGTTCCTGCACCGCAGGTACAAAGCATTCATTCGGTTCAGATATAAGAATATTTTACAAGCGTGGACGTTTTGCCCAGTTGTTCAGCCAATCGCTTTCGAAAGTGGTCTCTTTACAAGACCTACCACCAAGAAAATTGTGTTTGATTAATTTATTTACTTATCACGATGATCGTCTTAAGTCACGAAAGTATGGACGGGGGCGGACAGGTTTCTAGCTGAGTGTACGTAGAAAAGCTGGCGCATTTAAAAGTGCTCTTTTGGACACGATGTAAAGCCGAAGTGAATGATTGTACACATCAGAAAAATTAATAGTTTTGCGCAATTTCCCGCTGACGCGTTTCTGTGGCAGCGGGATGCGGCTACTGTAGGGCCGTTACAGACGCTGACGAATGTTGCGAAGGTGAAAGACGCACTGGGCGTGCCGTTCATAAACAGCCTTCTAATGAAGGCCGCAACATATAATGAAAGTGTACGCTTACGCGTCACTTACACAACTACAAAAGCAGATATTTCGTAGATATTTCATTAATTCATTAATTCATTCTTCATTCGTTGCTATGGATGTCAGTGCTGCTTTTGATTGAACCTGCTCATTGAGTGGTGACATAGCAATGGCGGAGTTGGAATCCGTATGAGAAATTTAGGCGGCAACATTCGAATCAATTGATTTGTCTTGTTACGGTTGCTTGAAAGATGGAATAGAAACTTGATTTTGTATCTTGCAGTAATTTCCGTTGTTTGCGGTGCAGGTAAAGCTATGCGCATGGTACCCAAAGCTTCGAAATGAAACCGGATCAAGCAGCGAGGCTTTCAAGATTGACGGGTTAGGTGCGCCCAGTTACATTTGGCTCCATTGACAGTGGCTTGCCAGCACGATGTCATTTCTATATGTGTACACTCGCTCCCCCTTTAGTTGAAGTGTTGTAGTACTCCTTATCTCCAACCATTTTTTGAAAGACATGATTGCTGCTTTTTAAGAGGCACCACACGCTCTACAAACCGTCCTTAAGTTTGAGCCGCATATGAGCAAATGTGTGGCGGCACATAAGTGTTCTTCGCATGCTCATGTACGCATTGAAGTAGCGATTGCCGTTGATTGAAGCGCTGATTGCGGTTGATTGATGTAGCAGTGAAGTAGCGATTGCCGTGATTTCGTTCGTTTGTTTTAGATGCGAAGCAGCTTATGGTGGAGTTCCGTCCGGTGGTGGGTGCCATAACCACCCTTACTGCGCATTCTACACCCTCCTCTCCTCTCCTACGCTCCCCCCCCTCTCGCTCGCCTCATTCTGTCCTGTGCAACGCCGCGATGAGCGCCCTCATACGCTCCCCCATCTCACGCGCCTCATTATCTCCTGCGCAACGCCGCGATGGGCGCCAGTACATGCGCGTCCCCTCCCCCTCTCTCTCCTTTCCTACGCTCCCCCCTCTCGTGTGCCTGTCGACCGCGTTCCCCGCTCGCCTTGTGAGAATTAACGACCAGGCTAGAGGTAAGACACGACGCGCGCAGCTTTCCTCTTCGCAATTCACGACGCTTTGAATGTACGGATGCAGCTTACGGCGCGGTACTTCGCCCCAGCTTAAAAAGCTGGCGAGCGAGCTCATAAAAAAAATTACATCAGCTCCTGCTCAAGCGAAGCATCTCCCCGCTGCTTTGCATCCACACATAGTTCCCTTTAGTGGGAGATGGTGTACTTTTTCCTACAGGTAGTCAATCACGGGGCTTTAAATTGACCCTCCGTTTAACGAACACTGATATAGAATAATCTGTAATAGCGAACTGCATACGAAGCTTCCTTGGTCACGCCTCATTTGGGTCACGTTTATTCGTTTTATAACGAAATCGACAAAACAGGAGCCGCAGCGATATCGCCTGTAACGAAGAATATTTAGATCGCGCGAGGCTCGAAAAACTGTCATAACAGAGTAGAATAAATATTGAAAGACAGTTCGGCAACCCATTCTATTTGTGGGGGTTGTAAAAATAAACAAAAAAATGTTAGATATGTGGTGATGAAAGTTCCAGATATTCTGATGTCTCTTAGTTCTCATTCTAATAGATCTTCTTAATTTCTGGTCTATTAACTTGAAAAGCCACAAGCAGACACGGAAGGACAAAATTGTGTGTGTAGGACGCCGAGAACAATGCGATTTTGTATGTAGGATCATCGCGGGAGAGAGACTGCCCATTTGCTAAAGCTAATCTCTGTCACAGCTGTTACAGCCGTTATGGGATATAATGACACAACTTTATGGTCCCGATGCTACTTGCTTGTGAGCAGGTTCTACAGCACTGCAATGGGACAGATTATAACTGCGTATTTTTTGTGAGTACTTGTAGTTTCTACGATACACTTGTTACCTGATGCGGTTACGGTCACATGGGCCGTTGTTACCAGAGTCCAAAAAAATTGCTTCTGTAGATGCTCGAAGCTCATGATGTTGACGCCTTTCTAAGATGCTGGTGTAACACAGGCGTCTGTGGGAGCATCTGCGTGAGCGTTTAAATCAAACGACACATGGGTTGGTTGGGCAACGAACAACACTGATCTCTTTATTTGACTCCTTTATATAGCTTCGGACGAGAGGGCACCGCGTGGGTAGATGCGTTCGTGGAAGGTAGAACGCGGCTTGCGGTCAGCGCGTTTGCTGTCCAAAAAGCTAAGTACAATACATCTTCTTTCCTACAAAGAAACAATAAAAGCAGTACTTTACAAGAGGGAGTCAGGAAGTGAAGTTAGGCACTTGGCGACAGTGCCCATCATATTGCAACCGTTGGGACTCCTGCGCCAAGGAAGCCTGGTGCACTAGGACCATGTTGCAGAAGCTGATGCTCCTACCTATCGTATTGTGGGCTCTTTCGAGTGGTGCTGTTGTCATATTCATCCATGGTGTGGCATCTTTCGTTTGTTTGAAGCAGGGGCTGCCTATTCCGCCTAAGAAACGTGAGACCAGGGAGATGTGGGACCAGGGAGCCACTTCCCGAAGCACTCTGGCCTTGCGTGGCCAGTTGTCGTCCAGTACACGCACAGTGTTTCTTTGCTGTAGAAGGTGCAGCGTCTTGCCCTTGGCCTGCTGTTGACGCTTGGCTACTGGGCATCGCAGCTCAATGCTCTATTCTGGAACAGTGGCGCGCAAGCGGCGTCCCTGAACAATTGGGCAGGTGAATGGCCATCCTCTAGCGCAGACACGCGATACGATAAGATTCCTAGCCAAACACCGTCGTGAAAATTCGTTGTCTTGTTCATGACGTGGTTCACTATTTGCACTCCGTTTTCGGCCAGGCCATTTGATAGTGAAAACCGTGGGCTTGATGTAATGTGCTCAAAATCACATCGCTTGGCAAACTCTCAGAAATTGAGCTCCATTATCAATGCAAGCTTCCTTACGGGGAATATTGGGGACGACTTTCGTACAACCTCCGGGGCTGTCGCTGTCGCTCATTTTATCACTTCAGGAAAATTGTAACGTGCGTCGACGGTAACCCTGCGGCATACATATACGCAGTTGGATCGGTGGCACCCACGGCCGCCGGTATCTTGTGTTCTGGCGCCATTCCCACTCGTCCCATTTGTAGCATGTGGTGACTCCCGTGAGGAGACACCCAGATGTATAGGCAACCCAGATGGGTACCCATCGCAATGCCGCCGTGACTGGCAACGAGGCGGCCGATTCCATCGCTCGCGATTCAACTGACCGAGTGAGCCCGCCCCTGCCGGGAATGGATACAGGCGACGCGCTCTTCACGTACCACGACATCACTTCGCACTACCGCCTCTCTCGCCTCACTTTTCCCCCACCGCACAAATCCCTTTTCTAGCATCACCAACACTCCAGACCCGCACCTTCCTTACTCCCGGACGACTTGCCTTCTTCCACGCCGGGACGTAGTCGCCAGCCTGCCGCTCATGTGGCACCTCCATCGCAAATTATGACCGTATCTTCTCATGCCCGGCGCACTTGCCCTCCACCACGTGGCACCTCAGTCCGCAACAGTGGGAGGCTGCTTTGTCCACCACCAAGACGCATCTCCAACTTCGGCCGGTGACTTGGGTGGAGGAGGTCGAGGCTAGGCATGCCTTGGACGCCACAACCGACAGCATGAAGGCCGCCCACAACGCTGCTTATGAGTTTTTTAATATATTGTTTTCCGTTCGGCCTTCTCACAAAAAAATGTTTTCAGCACCAGCGCCACACAAAACCAGATGCGCTTCACGACAAAAATGCAATATGTCGATGCCTACTCTGTACCACGGCACACTGGGTGTCGAGCGCAATATAAGAGCCTCAGAGTGCTGTTTGTACGCATAGTTTTGGCATGCGGTGCGAGAATGAATCATTGATTCAGTGCTACTGTCCTGTCCATGCAAACACATGAGTGCGCCCACACTTCCTTTGCATTTCCTTATTACCAGATGACTCGTGTGTACTCTCGCTAATATTTTAGCCCGCATAAACTTAGGTATCACAATTTTGCGTGCTTTAGCACTTTCGTGACCGCACCTATTCCTATCGATAGTATGTTATCGATGACTTCAAGATCAAGTTTTGGCCCTCTCTGAACGGTTCTGGACAGCTAACGCAATACAAAGCATAAAATAACATGTTTTTTATCAGTTTTGATTGCGAGTTTGTTTTTTCCAACGCGGGGAGATTTCTAAAGCTCGTTCGCAGTCGGGTAGTTGAGCGCTCGTTGTTTCAGACTTCGCGTCGACGCCGCTCGCGGGTGCCCGACAGAGACGGCGAATTTCGACGGATCCCGATTAATATGAGCGGGAATCTCTGGATGGTGGTATCACCAAACGTCAAAACTCCCCGGAATATCAGCAGCTCTCCGCCGGTAAGTTTCTTCTTCTCCTCGGGTCGTTTTATCGCTGCCGCGCGTCGATGTTAACGTATCCGGTGCGTTCTTAAAATAACAGCTGTTATCTGCAAGGTGTTAACTTCATTCGGGCGGGAGCATTTGGCGCCGGCTGCAGAAAGAGCGCAACTCTCTTCGCGAAGACGGCGCGGAGCGGACTTTGACCCAGCGCTCCGGTGTGCTGCGCGGCGGCGTCTTCGTGTTGTTTTTTTACCGCAGAAGTCGTCAGAGAGATATGAAACCACACAGATAAGTATGCGTGGATGCATACTTTCGAAAAGCCAACATACAGTGAGAGGGACGGATCCATGGAGGAAGGTTACTGAAGAGAAGATGAGGAAGTTCGTCTCACTCCATGTGTACATGGTTATCGTTGAAGTCCCGCGCTTGTATTGGTGTTGGTGTCGACGACACTTATTTCGAGGCCTTCGTTTTTTGCGTTAGCAAACATGAGGACTGTACTTTTTGCTTTATTATACCACTTTATTTGTGTATTCACTTATTTTTTTTCCTTCTATGCTCTGTCACATGCATCGGGACAATGCTTTTGGAGAGGGGGGAAATGCCATGCCCGCTTCTTGTTTTATTTTGATGTATTTGGGTTTGACCAGCAAGGACCCTTATCAACGTTCGACGCTGACCGCGCCGCAGTGCTCGAGAAGATTCGCGATTGTAGTAGATCGCTTTGTTAAGATTGCGCGCAAGACGCGAATAGTCTAGATTATTCTGGAGTTTGCGCGACTACCAGTGATAAGACTGGAATGTACGATGCGTGATGCATAAAAGACGGCGCGTCCCAGCCATGAGCAGATGATCGAGGGCGGACGCTCTGTTCGCCGCTATATCAGTGTACAGCGTGTATTGCTGTAGGTTGACTTTCCGTTTCACAGCCACAAATGTGGCCAAATATAAAGTTTCATTTTGGACACGCCGCCTGCTTCCTTCGTCAGCGTAACGACCACGTGACAATATGAACTACATTCACTACACTCGATCACACATTTTAGAGAAAGCGCGCGCGCGCACGCTTGACAGATGATTACTTTAGTGTATACGTGCGTCCGTCGCTTAACTAAAACTAAAGCTAGATATCTCAACTTGCTGCGACCCAATACCAAATCTTATACGAATTCCACCCAGCGCACCCAATTTTTCCAACGTGCTGCCAGTGTTCTCAGTGAGCAGGCAGATACTGTACAGCGTGGCCAGTGCCTCCCAGTGCGCTGTAAGACACTGGGCCACACTGTACAGAATTCCCAGCGTCTTTCAGCGCATGGGCGGCATTGGCCACGCTGTACAGTCTGTCCCAGTGCCTCCCAGTGCACTGTAGTACACTGGCACACACTGTACAGCGTTTCCAGTGCCACCCAGTGCGCTGAAAGGCACTGGGAGGCACTGGAAACGCTGTTTTTTCCGATAGGGATAGGTGGGGATCTTCGATTTTCGGACTTTTGGCAGTTCGCTGGCAGCCAGAGCTCGCCCGAAGATAATTCAGCTGGTTCCGGCCAGGACAGGAAACAACGTCGTGGTTACGTGTGTGAGAATCCCGAGACAACCCGAAGCTGTCCGAAGATTGGAAAATCTAACGGTGTAACAGCCAGCTAAACGTAAACAAACGCTACCGCCGTGGCAGCAGAGTAAACTTCGCGCCGCGTACGCGGTGTTTTTTTCTGCATTGGCCGCTTGGAGATATGTGGCTGGGTTTGCTGAAGAGGTGACGTTATATTCTCGAGCATACGCATTTGGGATACGATCAGGTACGTTTGCAAGATCACGCGCAACTCGCCCCGTCGGCGAACAAAACAGCCAGCTGGCGCACGGCGCCTCGAGAACGATGCAAGGTGACCAGTCGCGCCGCTACCGGCTTAACCAGCTCACGCCTGGTAGTCTTCGCTTAGCGCACAGAAAGCACACACGACAACACACTCGAACACTACTACGAAAAAATAAACTCCAAAGGGGTCTCCATGCGTGGGTACGAAAGCGTACTTACATACCTTTTGGGATATGTGCCCGACACAGTTACAATGCGACAGTTCGCCGCGTTGTTCACGGAAGGAAGCTTCACGGGAGACAAGAAAAGCAAGAAACATTAGCTTCAAATGCTCGCCGCCAATCTTAACCGCAGCATGTCGCACGGCGGAACGGGCTTTAGAAGATAACGCCAAGCCAACGACAAGCGAAGGTCTAGTCCCCAAGCTCCCGCATTTCAATCCGTCGAGTCCTCAGAAAGATGGCGGCGAGCGCGCATCGTCTCTTGTCGGCGTCTGTTATCCCGAAAACTTCCAGAGAACTTCCACTTCAAAATTGTCCTGGTAGCTTCTGGCGACACGCCGGCTTCCCGCGCGTAGCCAGAACCGCCCAGCCCCAACAAAACGAACGCCGACCGGAAGTGCCCCGCGCGGAGGG
The DNA here is from genome assembly GCF_013339695.2 of Rhipicephalus sanguineus. Lineage (NCBI taxonomy): Eukaryota > Metazoa > Arthropoda > Arachnida > Ixodida > Ixodidae > Rhipicephalus > Rhipicephalus sanguineus. Next base: position 130,483,047 of record NC_051183.1, on the reverse strand, counting down.
CAGAGCAAACCGATGAAAACGAACGCGCTCTGGCTGGCTCTGGCATCCCGCGGGTAGCCAGGAGTGTAAAATCGAAGAGTCCCAGTGTAAGGCGCAGGCTCGAGTGCACATGTAGCAGCTATTGCTACCAGGATCAAGTTTGAATGCGTAAATTTCTTGTATTCGTTTTTCCCACAAATAAACAATCACGTGCCATAGTGGCTGATAAGTTTAACCGCTTTGCAACGAAAACTGATATAGCAAAACTTCGGTCATAGCTAACTAAATACAAACTTGTGTTGCTCACGCTTCATTTCAGTGACGTCTATTCTTTTTATAACGAAATAGACAACGCGAGAGCCGCAGCGATCTCGGCTGTAACGAACAAATATTTCGCTTGCGCGAGGCTCGAAACATACAAAAAAGCACAATAAATATTCAATTTGTGCGGCCTGCGTGTATGTGCTCTGTGACCTACGCGAAAACTGTCGTCATAAACGGGTACGTGCCACAAGAACTGGGTAAATCCCATTACTAACCACTGGTCCAGTAAGAATGACGAAAGCTACCGTCATCGAAAACGTACGTGCCACTGTTCGGCCTGTAATAAAACTATCGTCATCATTAACGGGTGCGTGCCACAGAAATTAGGGGAATACCACTACTCACAATGGTCCACTAAAACGAAAAAGGCAACAGTCAGCCCCCCCCCCCCCCCAAAAAAAAAAATACCCAGGCCTGCGCGGAAAACGCAGCAAAGTCACAGCGAAAGCTCGAAGAGCGGCATTTGTGGAGCCCGTTATAAACTCTCTTGTGGCTGCTAATACAGGTACACTAGCAACGTACCCACTACGCCACAAATAATAATTTTTGTGAAGTTGGGATGCACCCACAATGACATTACTCGCAATTCTGCAGAGAAGCTAGGTACCGTCTGTAAGGCGTTATGTGCAGTTTCTTGATGCGACGGCTGATGAGGATAAATAATTATGACTGAGCCTTTTGTAATGGGTTGGAAGCTTTAAAGAACCCAATAGCTACGTAATTCGCATTGTGTGACGCCCGGTCGTTATTTCACTCTCCCACCACGCTTTATAGCATACGCAAACATGAGAAGGAAATAGAGAGAGGGAATTAACTTCATTGAGACCCTGAGGAAATGGAACATGGGAGCCTGATGGGCTTCCTTGGCAACCAATAGAAGTGCACTTTCGAGGAACCCACTACGCTATCATATATCATCATAATTTTTGTGAAGTAGGGAAGCAGCCACAATGCAATTTTTCGTCATTCTACGCAGAACCGTGGTACCTGCTAAACACCTGTAAAGCATTATGTGCCCTTTGTTGATGCTGTGGCTGATGACGATGAAGAATTATGGCAGAGCCCTTTGTAATGAGTTGGAAGCATTCAACTTCTCACTCGTTGCGCAATTCCCATTGTGTGACGCCTGGTTATAGAATTAGCGTTGTGTGACGCTTGGTTGTTATTTTAGTCTTCTACCACGCTACATTACATATGTTAATGTGGTTCCTTCCCGACATGAAGCCTGTATAGGGTCTTTCAGCAAAGCCGTTTGGAGCACCGGCATGGCTCTGAGGTAGCACACTGGGCTCCCACGCAGAGGGCCCAGGTTCGAACAGCATTCCGTCCGGGATTTTTTTTTATTTCATTTATTCCTATTTCGAGCGATAGTGGTTACGGACACCGGCGGCGGCGGTGGCGGCGGACAACTACGCCGCTAAAAACGGCGCTTGTTGTGATCTCATAACAGCTTTCGGTGTAAACTGGCTGCGAAGCGACTGTGGCGAACCGAAGAACCCTAGTACGTACAACGAGAGAATACTAAGGAGAGAAGGGAAAGGCAGCGGTGACTGCGAGGACACTCCAAAGCGATGGAAGACGTTCCCCAACGACGAAGGACCTGTAAGTCAATGACAGGTGTGACGCTTGTTTTCAGTGTGAGGTTTTGTCTATGAAATTTCGACATCCATGTCGTGTCTGCGACTGCCTGTTTTGAGGCCGCGTTCTCTCCAGGGCCCTACAACGGCATTACGTGGCGTTACGTCTCATGCCGTCGTGCCAGAATATGTGACGTCACAATGACGTCACCAATTTTTGCGATCTGTAACGTCTTCCCACGATAATTTTTTCTACTACTCGTCCCCGACGCCACTGACGGCACGGGACGCCGGCGGTCAAATATCGTGTTTAGCGAGGCAATAAGGCTTTCGGCTTAATATGGCAACGTGAAGTGACAATAGATAATTGGGCGAGCTGGATTACATTCATGGTTTGCACCGAAAAACGACACGAACAAAGAGGAGGCCAGACGACACGACCGCGGTCCTTTTGAGCTAAAAACCGGGAAAGAGCGAGTGACGTCGACATAAGATCACATCAGTCGCGGCTGATCACTGAGAAGGCCCCGATCCAGAGAGCATAAAGGTGCATCTGCAAACGCGCATGTGACCGCCGCTCCTGCGTGGGAGGCATTTTTGTACACTCAGGGCTCCGGATATTTCGTGCACGACTCGGCCACCGAACTCTCTGGGTCAACAAGCTTCGCTTAAAAATGAAATGCATGCACACATGAAAGTTACACTAACATTCCAACTCACTAACCCTGCCAAATATACATGTACACGTGGTGCAGGCGCGTAGATGCACCCGGAGTGTTACAACGAGCTTCGCTTGAAAATGCTAGGTGACAGGAGTTTATTGCTTAAGAAACGCCAGGGAATAGGAAGAAAGCAGTAAAATCACAGGGTCCCTTATGCACGCGCCTAAGACGACTCGAAGGCAAAAGCCATCGTCTTGCTTTTCTTCTCGGTCAATGTATTAATCCTCCCGCAGCGAAAGCTTTCGGCACCTAACGTGGTTTTGCACTGCCTCAGTGATCGGCCCACCTTTGACCAAGCAATTACAGCGACGATATGTTATGTGTTGACGTCACAAGTTATACGACGGCATAGTTATACAACGTGACAAGTTGTACTTGACAAGTCACAAGTTCTACCACTGCATATGACGTCAGAATGAAGTCACAAATTTTGGTAATTTGTCACGTCATCACATGATGATTTATTGCATCACTCGTGTTCACACAGCTGACGGAGGACGGCGATGGTCCATTTTCGTGCTTCATGAGGCATCTAATTCTTTCGCTCGAATAATTGGGAAATGGCCTTGCGTCCATCGTCAGGTCACCGAGGGACGATTTCCCCAACACAAGGCCAAGCCCCTTCTACGTATTATGACGAAAGTTTCAAACAGGGTTAGGAAAGCGGCTATGCAATGCATCAAGTCGCTTGCGTGTACGCACAAAATGTATATTCAAGCCAAAACGAACAGCCGACATTCCTGTGACCAGTGCTCCGGCTTGCCGACTGCCCCTCTGCCGTAGTGGGCACGTCTTTTTTTTTCTAAAAAGGCCGATTGCCGCGTGCCCAGAAAAATCTCACTAACCATATTCGAAATAAGTCGCGCTGACTTCACAGAAAAGAACTGATGTTTTGAGAAGGAAATAATACCGTATTCGAACAGCATGAAGATCGCTTGGCAACAGCGAACCAGCTGCGTTACTGCGAGAGGCGCACAACAGTTTTATGACAATGGAAAACAACCGCGCGCTTCGCCTTTTCGTGGCATACGTAATATTTATCCGGGCTACTGGGAATGGCACCCAACGGAAAACGAAAATGTCGTCATACCTGCCTTCCCAGAAGGGTACAGCAGTTGCGTGGAGTTCAGCTGTACTTGCTGCGAGCGGAGGGGGCGAACGGAAGGCGCCTCAGGCGACGCGCAGACGCACCTTCCGTTGCCAGAAGATTAATCCAAACTGGCCTTCGTCTCGATTGTCTTTCCTGACAGTCAGTGATGCTCCGTCGAAGGCCTGTCCCGTCGGCGGCATGATTTGAACGAATAGCAACAAATATTTTTTCACCTTTCTCGATAGCTCGTCTACAGGCTGTACAAAGACACGCAGTTCTTTCTGGCTCCTCATATCTGTAGAGTCGTCTATTAAAATATAAAAGTTCGTTTCTCGCAGCGCTTGAACTGATTCCTCAGTCTAAACAGTTGCGAGAATGTTCTTCACAATTTTAGTGCAGTTTTTTCGGCCCAATGTCACTTGACCTACCACTTTGAATTGAGAAACGTCTTTGACCAGCGGCACAAGGTGATGAACTACTTCGAATATGTGACGTTTTGTGCAACGAAGAAGACTGCTCGTTTGATCTCCGCCGTCTTCGCCGGGTTAGTTTCACCATGGGCTTTCACAAACATGGCACTTTTCGACAGCGTGTCGTTGATCAATCTCAGAGCCGTCTGGTATTTCGCGGTTTTACATGTTTGAGACATTTACTCTTGCCGCATTTAATTATCACACCACAGGCTTCGCACTTCGCTTCTGTAGTTGCGTGCGCTACAAGCCATTGTTTAAATTCCTGCAGGGTGAGCCACTCCGAACAGACAGCTTCAGGAATTTGTTTTTCTCGTTCGTTTTGCCCGTTTAGGATTTGATCATCCGGCGCTGCCATCAGTGCTGTCATTGGAGTGCATGACTTCTCACAAAACAGCCGATGCAGCCAAGATTTGCAACGAAAGAAGATTGCTGCTTATTTTTGCTGTACTTTTCTTTCGCCCACATTGTTGCCAGTTTATAAATAACAAATTCATTACTTTCGCTTGGGTGTCCTACGATCTCATATCTCATGTGTTTCAAATACATTTTGCATATGTGCCTTTCGAATCTAACGCCGGAATGAACAAAAATACGCTCCTTAGCAATACAAGGAACGAATCTCAAAGGCTATGATTTTGCATGCCACATTCACCAGAAACGATCGGAGAGTCCGAAAGCGCCTCGTAACCGCTATGCTTTGGACATTATCGAGAAATTTCTCCGGCGTCGAAATTACGTGCAACATCGTGAAAATTTCCTCTTTCCCTTTCGTAGAAAATGACAGTCGAAAATTTCCTGCACGGAACGTCACTGCCGCCAGTCTCACTTGCCCGATGTGCACGTCGCTCTCGGGTGGTGCCATTCTTAGATGGCGATGACGGCGGAAATGCCATAGCGTCGGTAGCACTGGCCTTGCGGGGCGCCCCGCCGCCGGTATGTTTGTAGCTCGACCGTATTACGTTCTAACGTTACGGTGCTACCGTAATACCGGATTGCGTTTACCATGTTACCGGAGTGTTGATGACGGTGGCGCGTTTTCTACGCACGCGTTCCCTGCGCAGTATATGCATCGGTTGTATACACGTACGCAGGGTTCTCCATTCTTTGTGTTGGGGTGGGGGGGGGGGGGGGGGCAGAAGATGTGACGAGCCTTGCCGGAGCTCTCCGAGTGTTACGTTATGGGTTCGCGCGCACCTAACCACTTTTCTGTGCCCTTGTGCCTGGTACCGCGCGAATTAGTTGGACGTTGTGAACTCTCCTAGTGTGCCTACTGCAATGACAGTTCCGAAGCACCCACTACGCGTATGTAAAACAGTACGCGCCCCTACATGGCGACACGCTTTCTTGATGCTTTAGCTGGTGATGATAATGAATAATGGCTGAGCCCCTCGTAATGG